>NC_081569.1:33485545-33557777 GCF_022355385.1 Mustela nigripes | reverse complement strand
CCCCCCCCCCCCCTCCCCCCTCCACCCCCTCCCCTCCCCCTCCCCCCTCCCCCCCTCCTTCTCCCTTCCACTTTTCCTTCCTCTTCCTCCTCCTTCCTCCTCTTTCTTGTCTTCTTCCTTCCCCTATTTTTCCCTTCTCTGCCCCGTTTCTTGGTCACTGGCCTGGGGACACAGACTGAGCCCACAATCCTTCCCAATGGCCATAGATCTCTCAATCTCCATTTTCACTGACCCATCCTACCTCAAGCATCACTATTTGGGGCATTCGCACACAAACACGTCTTCTCAACCCACTTCTTATTTCCTTTCTGTCTTCAGAAGCTGTTTCAGGTCCCCCAGAATGGCCGCCTTTCTCTTTCTCATTTCCTCAGTTCCTTCTGGTTGTATTTCTAAGTGAAGTAGCTGACAGGCATTACAGTAATATTACTTTGCTGAAGTGTATATCATGGCAAAGAAAAGCTTTACATTTCAGAAGACTAAAACCAGACACTTGACCTAGGGCCATCAACCTGTAAACCCCTTAAAACAATCCAGAACCCTACTTCATAAGATCTATAAAAATCACCGTCTACCTCTGTAATCTCTCTAATTACATCTGTATTTCTTCAAAACCTACTATTCAAAATAAGGATCACCGAGTCAACGTTGTTCCCTGCCAACTTAACCACTTGTCTGGCATTTTCAACTGTTTTGTTTTCCTCTGTGTTTTCATTTCAAACGTCAGCGCCGTCGACTTAATACGAAAGCATGCTGCGAGGGACAGAATGAGCCCTTGACCAAGCAGACCTGCTCGAGAGAGAGAGTCCTCCTGGCTGGCCATGGTAGGTGGCCCTCCCCACTTGTACTCATACTCACTCTACAGAAAACTGTGTTTGCTTCCAGTCAATCACTAAACAAATACATAAAGTTGTAACACACACACACATATTATATATATTTTTAAGGTGCATCATTTGGAGCAAGACTTTAAGAAATGTGTGTACTTCTGTTTCACTTAGTATCTCTTCTTCATTAAGTCGTAACAGGTGACAAAGACCCCCTAATGTGCCATGACCAACCCTTTGGCCCAAATGGATTTTCCTTGCCCTGAATTTGACATGGCATCCAGGCTCGTCTCCCGCTCAATGACAGCTCACTAACAAGAGTTAAGGTTTTAGTGTTGTTTTCTGCCCCTGGGTTTAACAGTGATTCTTTTTATGACTACGGACTCTGAGCAGGCCAGAGACACTCTTACCATGTTAATACTCAGGGTTTCTCTGTCTTTTTCAATGAGGGAGATGCTGGCTGGCTGCTTCTTTGTGGCTTGGCAAAAACTGGGGAGGGATTTTTAAAACCAGATCTCTGCCTATCAGAACAGTGAATCCCCTTAAATGGTCTTTCCTCTCAGGGATTCTCTTGGCAGCAAACTTCTTATTGTGACCTGTTTCCTCTTTAGGTACGCAAGTCCTCCAGCTTGTCCAATCGATCTTTATGTACTCGGTTGCCTTCATCAAAATGAACAAGCCCTTAACATCTGTGTGTGTTCATGTTGGATCATCTACCAGTGTTATCAAAGACAACTCACTCTTAAAGTAAACACAGCCCTTTGCCCAAGAGTATTTTTTAAAGCATTTATGCAAAAGTCACTCTAGCTCTGTTTTGTTTTTCAGATTAAAATAGATTTACAAGGCCTTAGAAACAATGCAAAATGGCTTATGAGTACCTGGCCTAAGGTACTCATGGAAAGCACCAGCTGAGCTCTTGCAAAGAATCACCCAACCTCAGAGCTCACAATGTGCTCTCTCCTTACAGTAGAGACATTTCTTACAAAGAAATGTCCTGCTGAGTCGCCCTGTTCAAGCGACCTCTTCGGAAGGACCCTAACACGGGGGGCCTGATAAGACTTTCGGAGTTCCATCCCAGGGGTAACAAGACCACATCTAGCTTTCAACAACTCCCACCCTGCTCACTTCTAACCTGTGGGCAATTTCTCCGAGAAAATGAACAGCCTGGAGGGGAGTCCCAGGCACCCCTTGAAGAGAGACAGGCTCCAACCACCAATCAGGTCATTACAAGAGGTTCGTTGTTTTGCAGGGGCATCGGTTAAAATTATGAAATTCCATCAAGAAAAAAAACTTGGCAGAAGGGAGCTCTCCCAAGCAATGGCCTTCCTTGTGTGCCTCGGTGGCCACATTTTGGAGGATCCTCAGTACTTGTCGGGGCCTTTCTGATGGTGGCCAGACTTACACCTGCTTCCCACATGGTGAACCCAGCTTTGGTCACCCACTGCTCTTTTCAAACCGGTTCAGTATGTGACTGTGACCACTTCTCTATCCCCCACTGGGTCCTGGCACTCACACACGCTGTGGTCCTGAGCTGACTCAGTGACCCAATGGCATTGCTCACTGCCCTGTGCTTAGACAGGGGGCCATCGGAGCTTCTACAAACAGGATGCATAGCTCGTGTCTTGAAATACCCTTTAAACTACTTTTCAGGGGCGCCTGGATGGCTTAGTGGGTTAAGCGTCTGCTTTCGGCTCAGGTCATGATCCAGGATCCTAGGATCGAGTCCCACATCAGGCTCCCTGCTCAGTGTGGAGCCTGCTTCTCCCTCTCTCTCTCCCCCTCCCTCCCACTCATGCTCTCTCTGGCACTCTCTCAAATAAAAATATAAAATGTAAAACATTAAAAAAAATTTTTTTAATTAAAAAAGAAAGGAAAAGTTTGAAGAACAGACTCAGCAGCACAGACGGCAGGTCCAGAGCCACAAGCTCTCCTCCCCACCCCTGCAGCGTACATCCCGGATTTAGCAGCACGGTCTTCCTACGCACAAAACAGAGATACTACTGCTCATCCTACTTAGCTCGCCTGGTTGACATCAGGATCAAATAGAAAATGCAGGTGAAGGTCAAGATGTTCTGAGCAGAAGGAACCAGAGAGGTCATTTTAAAGCACAGCAGATCAATGAAGTCAAAATCGGTACTGATGGGCCGGAGGACCCAAACTGTGTGAAGTTCTCCAGGTAATTCTAGTGCGCGGCCAGGATACAGACCCACAGATTCAGGAACATCTTTACTCAAAAATATAAATCTTAATCCTGGAGGGCCCCTGGGAAATAGTAGAGCACAGAGTAGCAGCGAAGCTGCCTAGATCTCAGTCCGAGAACCTCTCCCCACAGCACACGGCTCCCTAGGGCTTGCCGCCCTCATGAAGAGCAAACTCACCACACACACACACACACACACACACACACACACACACAGGGTAGCAGAGAGATCGCTGACGTGCAGACCCGTGAGGCCAGTAACTGCAGAGACTACACTGTAAAACTCAAATATTGAATTTCCTATTTTCCCGCTGTCTTTTTTAAAAGGTTCTCCACTTACCTGAACGACCCCATGAAATGAGAAACCATGATGCTCGGCGTCCTGGAAGAAGCAAGGGCGCCTGTGAGATGTTACTAATTTTCCACAGATGGGAGTGGTGTCCGGCTCCTGCAGAAGGAACAACAATACGATGTTCAGCATCATTTGCTTAGGAAGATCCTAGAGCCTTAGTGGACCAATGAAACCAGAAGTGAGCAAATGGAAGACATTAAAACAAAAATGTCACCGCCCAGTTGCGGTTACAAGATTTCCCAATCGAAATCCGATTATATAGGCACAGGAGGTAACAAATTTATAGAACACTTAGTACACGGGTTGATCCATAAAAGATGTTCCATAAATTACTATTAGTGCGATTGTCTCAGAGTCCGGCTCATAGCAGAGTTAGCATTGGGCAAAAGATGGCGTTGGAAACCTAGTTCCCTCTATGAAAGGCTCCGTGACCATAGGAAAGTCATCTCTCCTCTGTGTGTCTTGGTTTTCCCAACTGTACTGTACAGCTAAAAATACAGCCTAACAGTCAAAAGAAATGGACGGATACATGGCACAGTGGGAGGAGCCTTGGAAACACTGCCCTACGTGAAAGAAACCAGCCCCAAGAGGATACGTACTACATGGTTCCATTTACAGGAAATGTTCGGAATAAACAAACCTACAGAGACAGAAGATACATTAGTGGTTGCCAAGGTCAGGAAGGTGGGGAGGGGCTCACAGGAGGTACAAGGTATCCTCCTGGGGTGACAAAAATGTTCTCCAATTACACTGTGGTGACGGCCGCACAATCCTGTCAAGGTATTAGCAATCACTTAATCGTAGGCGTCAAATCAGTGAAGGGTACGCAATGTGAATTATATCTGTGATGCTGTTTTAAAAATGCAGCCTGAGAGCTGCCACCGGTGGTGGGGAATCAGGGAGTGGACACACGGGCTGTGCTCAGCCCAGCGCCTGGCACCAAGCGGCATACATCCTCAAGTCGCTCTGCCGACATCAATGCACAAAGAGGTCAGGCGACTCTACAACTGTGTGATCACATTAAAAACACGACGGTAGGGGCACCTGGGTGGCTCGGTGGTTAAAGCCTCTGTCTTCGGCTCAGGTCATGATCTCAGGGTCCTGGGATCGAGTCCCGCATCAGGCTCTCTGCTCAGCAGGGAGCCTGCTTCCTCCTCTCTCTCTCCCTCTGCCTACTTGTGATCTCTTTCTCTGTCAAATAAATAAATAAATCTTTAAAAAAAAAAAAAAAAAACTAAGACAGTAGAACCCCTTTACTCAGAAGCCCTTACTAAACAGACTGAACACCGTCAAATGAGCCAACAGTGTCAAAGGTAAATTATAAACAGCATCAGAAAGCATGGGATGGGAGGCTTGGCTGGAATGTAGTAGAACCTGGGAAGAAAACTCATGGCCCAGCCTCCCCTCTTCTTGCATCTCCTTTCAGGAAAAGGCAAATAGAAGAAGCAAGGTTTCAAGGGGTCCTCTCCAACAAAGCCAGTTTTCCAAAATCACTGGTTTCCACATTCTTCCCAGGACTTGAAATTTCCTTCCTCCTAGAAAAGGATAGGGTAGGGAGGGGGAGATAAATTATAAGGACTTAAGAAAAGACAGCCATGAGAATCACAACATTCCATTTCCAGGGAAAGATAATCAAGATTTTAAAAGTTACCACCAGCCCTATCTGGGTCTGTTAAGAAAGGAAAGCCTCTTAACTGTAATCACCCCTAATTAGCCATCAGCAACTCATGAAATTACTCATGGCATTGAAGACCCTCAAATTCTTGGGTCTCAGCCAGAAGTCAGCTGAGATCCACCAGGAAGAAGGCCAACAAGTGTAAACTAGAACAGTTGAAACTCCTCTGAATCCAAAGCAGGGTCGTGCTCTTGGCTGAGGAGTGGGTATGTGCGAAGACAAGATTTGACTCGGGAGGAGGACAAAATCTTTGCCGAGCTGCTAGTAATAATCAACTAATCAACAATTATTTACTTATTATGAGATTCAAGGAAAGGATGAGCGAGTGTAGTTCTGGCTTTATAATCTAGCTTCGGTAGATAAGATTTAAGGACATGGAATTGTCTGAGGAAAGGATAGTGTTATCTAGAACAGCACGGGGTAAACAGTATTATCCAGAGACCCTAGGCACAAATCAAGCTCGATACACCATAACCAGCACGACTCAGGTTTGAGGCCAACATCCTCGTTCATGAACCAGCTGACCTTCGGCATTACCACTCTTGTCTCTCAGTGTCCTCATCTGTAAAGTGGGGATCCTTTTCGAACTACCATAGTGTTGTTGTGAGTATTAAATATTAAGACTGCACGAACTGGGTGCTGGACACACACACACACGCGCGCGCGCGCACGCGACACCACAGCCATGGTCTCTGTCCTCAAGGAACGGAGTCCAGATGCCGGAGGACTACATACTTTAACTACATACTTTAACCACGGAAACTGAAGGAACATTACAGTTGTGCTAAGCACCTGGAAAGAAGTCTAAGGTGCCTCAGAAAGGATACCGGGCACTGGTCAGGGAAGGGTCCGAATGAGGAAGTGACGTTTATGCTGGGGCTTGGTGGGTAGGCAGGTGTCAGCCAGGTGCGGAGGGGACACTGCAGGGGGAGGAAGCCCTGCGTGGACAGGCGTGGGAGGACCAGGGAGGAAGAGGGAAGCCGTGTGGTACAACATGGCAGTGGAAGGCGAACGTGAGAGGACCCGACCCCCTATGGAGAGCTAAAATCCCCAGCATGTGGTAAATGAACCGCCAAGGGCATGAGGGAAAGGGAAGTGCCAATGATGACATCCTCCAGACTTCCAGTGGATGGAAGTAGCAAAACCAGGTGCCAACGGAGCTTTTCTGGGTTTGTCAGGAAAGGAAGGGTGATGCTGAGGAAAGAAGATGTGTTGCAAAGAAATGGCTTCCAAATCTGACAAGTCAGCCAGAAAAACAGCTTAAATTATCAAAACAATTTGAAAATAGATTTATAGTCACTGCTAAGAACTGTAAACCCTGTCCTCTCTGTGTATTTTGCCTTCAGACATTTGCTGACAATAGAATGAAGCCATCATGATTAGCGTGTCATCTTAAAATGGGATTTCTTTCATCTTTATCTTATCCTTTTATTCTTTTTTTTAAAGATTTTATTTATTTATTTGACAGACAGAGATCACAAGTAGGCAGAGAGGCAGGCAGGGTGGGGGGAGGGAAGCAGGCTCCCTGCTGAGCAGAGAGCCCAACGTGGGGTTCGATCCCACTGGGATCATGACCTGAGCTGAAGGCAGAGGCTTTAACCCGATGAGCCACCCAGGCACCCCTCCTTTTATTTTATTCTAAGAGAGAAGAGAGAACATATGGCGGGGAGTGGGGCAGAGAGAGAATCCCAAGCAGACTCCACACCCAGCACAAAGCCCAATGTGTGGCCCGATCTCGTGACCCTGAGATCAGGACCAGAGCCAAAATGGAGAGCCAGATGCCTAACTGACTGAGTCACCCAGGTGTCCCAATCTCATCCTTTTAAAATGTATATTTGGGATGTATGTTTTATGTGGTCATATCATACATTAGTTAAAAAAGGATAATAACCAAACAGTACCCGGGACTTAACACGTGTAAACATTTTTTACCAATGGAGGGTGCAATCAAAACCGTCTGGAGGCCACTAACCTAGAATGATTTTTAAATAACTTCTTAATCGGACTTGATTCACTACTTTTTTTTTTTTTTTTTAACATTTATTTAATTAATTTATTTGACAGACAGAGATCACAAGTCAGCGAGAGGCAGGTAGAAAGAGAGGAGGAAGCAGGCTCCCCGCAGAGCAGAGAGCCCCATGCGGGTCTCGATCCCAGGAGCCTGGGATCACCACCTGAGCTGAAGGCAGAGGCTTTAACCCACTGAGCCACCCAGGTGCCCCGCTACTTTTATCTCATGGTATGGCTGATGAGCTTGTCCAGCAGAGCTGGGAGCTGCTCTGTTTCCTGGGTTCACTTGTCCTTCCATGATTACTGTGGTGTTAAATCAGTCCTACTTTTCAAACTGCGGGTCACAACCCCTTAGTCTGTCATGGAATCAATTTTGTGGGCCATAACCTACCCTTTTTTTTTTTTTTTAATTTACTTCTTTATTTTAGGGGAGGGAGGGGCAGAGAGAGAGATTGTCTAGCACACTCCCCGCTAAGTGGGAAGCCCAACACAGGGCTCGATCTCACAACCCTGAGGTCATGACCCAAACCAAAATCAAGAGGTGAGGCTTAACCAACTGAGCCCCCCAGGTGCCCCACAATCTGTGCACCTGAAAGAGAAAAGTGAGAGAGCAGAGAAGCTCACGGTGTCCATCGCACACGGGGAGGGTAACCGCGCCTCGTTACAGATCACGGAATGGTTTAAATGCCCTTGCTCAGGAAGACCAGAAGTCATGGCAGGGTTCTAACTGATCAGGCAGGATAAAATCATGAAGATGAGGTGAAGCCACATTATCCAAGCCCCCGAAAAGCCACACCAGGAGAATTTTGATGAGTTGGCCGAAAAGAGCCATTGTAGGTTCTGGACCAGGGAGGTTTGATGAGGGAAGTTTCCCGAAAATTCATCTGGCAACACTGTGCCAAGCTAGCGAGCTGAGGAAACATGCTCTCTGTGGAGCCGATTCTGCTTTTTGAGGTTTGCTTCTGTTGATTTATAACTTTTCTTGACAGTGATCAAAAAACCCAACAATCAAGTTCCAACATACACTCCCTGGGCGATGAAGGCCAGACCCTATCTCCTTTCCATAAAAATACTGCAAGAAGGCAGAAGAGTTGCCTGATTCAGGTCAGGCTAAAGTCACAGTCCCCACACACCAGGAGGAAGTGTCAGGGGATTCCAAGGCTTAGTATGGTGGAGACCAAAAGAGCTACAACAGGTCTAACCTGGGGCAGAAAATGCTTCCGGATCCCAGAAGAGGCCATCGTGCCCTGGATAATGGCACTGTTTTGCTGCCTCTACCCCAGAGGCCCACCTCTGAGGATCTTTCCTTCCCGTTCTCTTCATGGCCTGACCAGAACTCCTGGAAAAACCCACCCGATTTCCACATACCTTCGAAGAGAAGGGTCTTCTCAGCCTCTCGTGTCTGGGTTCTGAGAAACCCACTCCGAGGCCACCCCCCAAATCCAGGGTCAAGTTCCACTTCCTTGCCTTCCCCCCACACTTGCGCTTCTCCCTCTAGAACTCCCTTGATGGAAAGTAACCAATCGCACAAACAAAACCCCCACTCCCTGTGGCAGGGGAAGGGACTCACCCCAAGAATGAGGACCAGGGATTCCAGGAGGCAGTTTCAGACACTCAATAAGCAGTGGGGGCAAGTCTCAGAAGCTGCCCTTTCCTTTGTGAAAGCCACCCCTTGAAGGTCCTGACAGAATGAGAGCCTCAGGATTGGGCCTATGTTCAGCCCTATCCTGTCATTACCAACACCTTGTTCATCTCCGCCATCATTCCTGCCAACTTTCTTCTCACAGACCGCGGCCAGCCGTTTTCATGCCTCCTGACATTCTAGTTGTCTATGGATGAAAGGACCAGGATGTAGGCTCCCAACATCGTTGTCCAATCCATGACTGTCTTCCATTATCAGTCAAGGGGAAGAGGAGTCAGGAACCAGCTTTTACTAAGCATCTGATATGGGACATGAATCATGCGATTTAATCCTCACAGTAAACCTGAGGCGACAGGGTAGGTGGTGGGTAGGCCTGGGACTTGAGCACAGATCACCAACACCAGAGCTGGTTCTTTTTTCATTCTATTAGAATTGCTGCCTCCCACCCAGCAGAGATTCATGCTCAGCTAGACATTTAGTAAATGGATGGATGGATGGATGGTTGGTTGGATGGATGGATGGATGGTTGGTTGGATGGATGGATGAATGGATAAATAGAGGGAGGGAGGGATGGATGGACGGATGGTTGGATGGATGGAAGGTTAGTTGGATGGATGGATGGATGGTTGGTTGGATGGATGCTCCCCTCAGGGACTAGGTGTGCCTCCCCAATTTGCTGGCAAATGAAACACTGTAAGATATGAATATTTACTGTGCCATGAGCTTCGTTTAGAGCAAAGCAAACCAAGATGAGCCACTTAATAATCTATTGTTTCAGATTATAATAATCATGAGGCTGAGGATGCTAGCAAACATCTACTCAATGGCTACCATGTGCCAAATGTCATTCTCCATGCGTGATATACCTTAGCTCATTTTATCCTCACAACCACCTTATGAAAGGAGTACCATAGGGAAATGGAGGTACAGGGAAGTTAAGTCACTTTTTCGAGCCAGCCAGCTAGTAGGTAGGGGAGTTAGGATTCAAATCCAGGCAGCCTGAGGCCAGATTTTATGCACTAGATCATCATTTGACACCGCCTTCTAACCCTCATCCAGACAGGACTGGCTTAAAAGATCAGAACAGAGACATGTGACTTTCACTTCTTAGACAACAGGGCCCAGGACTGATTTCTCTCTGCCCTTGTGGATACTCAGTCAACAAATGGCTGCCCTAGAACCAGAAGGAAGACGGTGACCGCTCCCCCTCCCCAACAGACCTGTGCTGCCTCCACGGAGGGCGCGCCCCTCCCAAGCCCTCTGGTGGCTGTCATCCTGCCCCACAGCCCCACAGCCCTTGCACAGAATCTCGCCCGGGGCAACTGGGTATTCAGGCCAGGGTCCCAGGAACCTCCCAGCCAGGTCCCATTTCCAGCCTCTTCCAGCAGGGCGAAGCCAGCCACGAGAACATTCCCTCCCCATCCTCTGTGCTCGCTCTTGCGTCCTACCCCCTTGCAGGGCTTGTCCTTTCTTCTCTGTCCTAGGCAAACTCAGCCACATAATTCATTTCTTCCCGAGACTCCATTCTGCAAACTGCTGGCTGACCCGGACCAACCTGCAAACCCACAGAATCCAATTTAGGAAAAAATGTTTGAAGAGCCATTGAAACTCCCTGGATACTTTCAAGCAAACACATTTACAGCAGGCTTGGTTACTCAATTACTAAAACACCTACCCCTCCTTTCTTACCTGGAGGAATTGGTAATCAGCACAGATTAGTTAGGGATTTCAATACAAATTGCATCATTTTCATGGTCATTAACACTGGTGTGGTTTACATTTGTTTTCAGTCCTAAAAAAACGTTTCCCAGGTAACTAAGGAGAATATTCAAGGTCAGAAAAATCGGGAAGGCAAGAGATTTAAAATAAATGAGCCATTTGTTCCTGCTTCTGTACAAAGTTGCTTTTTCAATTTCGAAAAACACAATACTATGGATCACAGGCAGAAGATCTTTTCTTTTCCCCAAATATTACGTAGTCATTTGATTACAGCACTTGATAAACGTGGTTAAATGTCTTTACTTCCCAGTAAGTCTCCAGCAGAACTCCAGTCTAGCAATTGTCACAGTGTATCACTGTGACTTGCATTTGTCTTTCACCCTTCTAACACAGAACTACGGAAGAGCACAGGCTCTTCTAAAAGGCTTGTTTTTTACTTTCTGAAGACTAGAACAGCGCCTGGGGCACAGTAGGTGCTCTGTGATGACAGAAAGAATTTACATTCAGTCTCACTTGGAGGGCTTTCTCTCCAAGTGATCACACTGTGTTTCCAAGCTACTGTTGCCCAGCCCAGGCCCTGAACAGCCACTTTGCTTCCATGGTAATTGTTAAGGCTTTCTGAAATTAACATTATTGATGACAGTCTCCAGCCCCCTCCCGAAGCCTCCAATATGCAAATAAACAGCTGTGATGGGCTGCTGGCCACCCCTACCTAGGGATCAAAAACACCCAGAAACAGACCCAGCCCTCCTCCCCACTCAGGACTCCATCTCTCCCCAGCACCCTTTGCCAAGAGCAGTTTGTAATCCCCGCATTGTAGTTATCAAAGGAAACAAGATCAGACTCCCACAGCTGAGCTCTGCCTGAGAACCACAGACCGGCTGCCCAGGACCTCTCCCAGATGATCATCCAGCTCATTCCAAAAACCAGCTTGGTCAGAGACAGGTGGCCATGGGACTAATGGCAGCTTTGGCTCAGGCTGAGCCTTGGCTCCTTTTTCCTGTCGGGGAAGGAGAGTGGACCAGATGCACTAACTCTAAAAGAACAGATTCCTAGAGGGCAATTACCTCATTCGTCTACAAAATGGGTCCAGGTGAGACTTCAGCGCTGGGAGGAAGATAGTGCATGTGGTATTTTTCCAGGAAAAAAATTCTCTATAAAATTAGGCACGTTTATATATGTTCTCAAGACAACCCTAGAAGGTAGGTGCCCTCGACCTCCACATTATACAAGAAGGGAAGCTGAGGCTGTGAGCAGTGAGGCACTATGTCCGCAGTCCCAGAGCTAGTGAGTGAGCGGCAGGATTCGAATCCCGGCCACTGGAAAGCAGTCTCTCCCGACTCCTGAATGCACTCCCTCAAATACACATTTCCAGGAAGCTCTCGTGTTCACACTGACCTAGTGCACAACCCTCAGACTGCAGCATAGGCCTCAGCAGCGGGGAGCCACTGTGTGAGGCTGTGTTCCGCACTGCTCACGGCAGGGCGGCTTTGGCCTTGAGTCCTGGAGATGTCCTCAGGACCCACACGCATTTGCCTAGCCAGAACACATCCCGGCTTCGTACTGCTCGGTCACCACCAATCAGCCAGTCACACGCTCTGCCCTCAGTGCTTCTGAATATCGAGGGGAAAGGAGTTGCCTTTTTTTTTTTTTGCTTGGCTCTTGGGGCTTCTTCTGCATTGACATCTGAATTATGTCATTATTTTTTTAAGTGATAGAAATCTAGTCAATGATTTGTAGCAATCACTGCTGTGTCGTGGATGCCGAGAGGTTCCATATGTCTTCACAGAAAGAAGCAGAAGCTTAGCAAATGACTCTTACTTCCTTTACACAATTCTGTGATGGGCCGGTATTAGGCAAAGCTGAAATCAGGTGCTGTGATCAAAAGATTACGATAATGTGAAACAGACAGCCATGTCATGAATTAGGAAATATACTTAAGGAAACCAAGAGAAGCAAGTCATTGGAGTCAGAGGTCACACAGAGGTCAAGGGGGACAATACAAAGGCACTGGCTGTAGAAGAAAGAAACCGTTACCATAGCCTTTTTCTCTAGTGTCAGTGGCCATGCAAATCTGTACTCTTCCTGTCTCTTGTGTCTGCTTTGTTGATGCTCCCTGTGACCCAAACCAGGACAAGAAAAAGATCAACCGTAACTCAGCCTCTATGAATGAGCTGTGCATGCATGGAAAGGACTCTGGACCTCTCTGATCATTGTCTCAGGGCTCTTTCCTCTCCACTCCATCTTCTACCAGGATCAACCGGCTCCTCACTGAGGTCCTTACAGTGTGTCTCTGATTTCCCTGTGAACCTTTTTCAACCATCAGATGGGCATGTTTCTGGGTTCTCTACTCTGTGCCACTCACCTATGCGATTGTCCCACTGCCAACATGACACGGTCTGGATCTGTGTAGCTACTGAAGTCTTGAAACCTGGTAGACAAATTCCTCCTACTTCATTTTTCTTCTGCAAAATTATTTTAAGAAGTCTGACTACAATGTACCATGGTATGGATTTCTTTGGGTTTAACTTGTTGGAGAGTCACTAAAGTTTCCTGATTTCTACGGGTCTGTACCTTAGCCTAACCCCAGGAAGTTTTAGTGCACTGAGTATTTTTCAGTCCCACCTTCTTTCTTCTGCCTTAGGATTTCAGAGACATTATTATAGTCCTACAGCTCCCTGAGGATCTGTCCTTTTCCCCCCTTCCCCTGTCTGTTTTCTCTCTGTGGCTCAGATCCGGTCATTTTTATTGTTACATCTTCAAATTCAGTGATTTTTTTTTTTTCCTCTGTCATCTCCGTTCTGTGGTTAAGTCCATCCCCATGAGATTTTATTTCAGTTATTTTATTTTTCACCTCGAAAGCTGTCATTTGATTCTTCTTCATGTCCGCTATTTCTCTTCTGAGACTTCCTTTTTTTTTCCTCCTTTGTCTCAAGCATGTTCATTGCTCCCTGAATCATTCTATGAAGCCTGCTCTAAAGTTTGCCAGATAATTCCCACATCTCCATCATCTTGGTGTTGGCCTTGATTGTCCTTTTTCATTCAGTTGGAGATCTTCCTGGTTCTCGGTGTGATGAGTAATGTTCAATCAAAACCTAGATGTTTTAGGTATCATGTTATGAGGCTCTAGATCTTACTTAAACCTCCCATTATAGCTGGCTGCCTTTGAGCCTGCTCCTGCAGGGGAAGGAGGACCCCATATCATTTTGGCCAGGGGAGATGGAAGCCCAGATTTGCCACTTGGCCTCCACTGACGTTGGCAGGGGAAGGGGAACCCATCATAACTGCTGAGCAGGGATGGGAGTTCAGCTCTCCAGCATGTCCCACTCACCCTTCCCTGGCTGGAAGGGGTAGGAATGCCTTACTATTGTACCTTATATGGCCTCCACTGGCACCACTGGTGGGAGGTAAAGGGGAACGAATAGCCTCGTTACCAGGTGGTGTTGAGTCCTGACTCTCCACGAGGCCATGTCTGAACACCCCACTGGGGAGAGGGATGGATGTCTTATTGATGCTGGATGGGAACGAAAGTCCAGGCTCCCCATATAGCTCAACTGAGAAAAAAGCCCTCAGAAATGGTCTAGGTTGTCACCATGCACTTAGGAATGAAGAATGAGATGGAGAATGTATGGCTGGAGGTCATCTGGCAAGTTCGTGCAAAGTCAGGGCTCAACACCCAGGCCCCTGGCTCCAAGATCACTTGTCTGTAAACCAAAGAGCTCCTAAGGCACAGGAAGAAGTCAGCCCCCCAGCCAAAGCAATAACGAAAAGTCTCACCAGCCAAAGGATAGTGGCTGCCTTCTTTCACATCCCACCAGACCCCAGGCCAGAAAGCACACGTGGGTATGCACCATTATCCTCGAAACAACACAAACATACGTCTACTCAAGACAGGTCTTCCGTCCAACACATACAGCAAAAGCATACTCGCAAGCCAAGAGCTATAGCATCACGGTCACCTTCGGGGCTGGTGGTCTTCCATCTGGAGAGGATCCTGGCTTTCCTACCATTGGAATCCCTGAAACCAAGATACACCCAGGAGCTGCAGAACTCGGAGCAGCCAGCAGGCCAGGCGTCCCCCCCTCCTGGCTGGAGAGCTGAGTCTGCACCCAGCTGGAGGCGCCTTTCCCAGACCCAGGGTCTCTCTGGTCTGGCCCCGGCTGGCCGGCTGGTGGTCTCAGCCCAGCACTGCTTATTCTTCTGCAAAGGAAAGCTGGTGACCCGGGAGGGGAAACTGCTTTCTAACAGCCTTTGTTTTCATTTCCATTTAAAAAGGTTAGTGACTTTACTGCATGTGGAAAGAAGCAAAGCCACAGTTTCAAAGAGGCTCAGCAGGTTTGGGGGCTGACAAAATACACAGAGCTTTTGGGTGGGGAGGAAAAGAAAGGGAAGCGAGGGAACAAAAGTTTAGTCCATGTTCACCATGTGCCAGACATACGCCTGGGTCCTCCTCCCATGCCTTCCCCTGGACTCTGCAGTAAAAATTCCAGCCAAAGTCAAGTTCCAAGGCCCCTACCACAGGTCATCACGCTGTTGAGGGACAGGCAGAATTGCCAGACTCTGCAACAGGATAGGATAATAAACAATTTCATGGGCTACAACTGGAAGCAGGGGATGGAATGACATAACAACGTGAATAAAGTCATTGGATGCCCAAATTTTTGAAATAATATGATTAAATATTTTTAACTCACAAGAATAACTGCTTAAAGAATTACAGGCCATGGTGAAGTCGTTGCCCACCTTGGCATCAGCCAAGATGATAAATGCCCACCATCGTTTGAGAGAACTCGTGAATTAAGTTACATCCTCTTACAAGCACTCAAACTTGGGCGAGTGCTTTTGTTAACTACTGGGAGATTTTAACATTCACTCTTGTTATAATTGAAAACAATTCTCAGGCATAATAATCATCTAGGCGAGGGGTCAACAAACCCCTGCCCAGGGAGCCAAACCTGACCCGCTGCCTGTTCTGAACTAGAAAAAAATAGAGAAAATCAGAAAGATACTACTTAAGGACATAAAAATCATGAAATTCAAACTGCAGCATCCGCAAAACAAAACAACAAGAAGGTTTCCCTAGAACACAGGCTGGTCCACATCTTTAAGTCCTGTCTATCGTCCTCTCCTGCTCCAAAGGCAGAGGTGATTTCTTGCCACAAAGCCCCTCCAGCCTGCAAAGCAGAAACACTAACTCCCTGGCCCTTTATGAAAAAAGTGTGCCGGACCCTGATCGAGGCCCTCTGTCAAACGGTGCTGCCAGATTAAAAACACAACAAGATAACGAGGAACCACCACCACCACCAGCTCTTCAGGGAGCTAAAGAGCCATCACGGGATCCTCAGCAACTTATGAATGAGTCCACGGAGCCACAGTAGAGATAACGCTGACCCCCCACGGGGAAAGCAACATCGGAGCACAACGACACTTTCTGAGAAATGTATCGAGCATGGCCACATGCTCTGCTCTTTACGTTTATTTTATGGGAACAAAGTAAGTCAATTAGGAGAGATCTGAATCCTGGGAGGTCTTCAAGAAAGCCGCCCTCCCATCAATCCAAGAGCCTTCTATTTCCTTCCCCTCCGCCCACATGGTTTCCCTGTTAAGGCAAGGGACCCCCTCGGGTCTCTGAACTCCCGCCAGTCAGAATCTGATGTCCCTCTGCTGGCCCCCAGCCTTCCTCCTGCAAAATGTTTATCACACCCATCATCCTCTCCGCCTGCCCCCTCCCCAAGGCTGTGAGTACCCCCGCCAAGGGCAGGGAGACCGTCTGCTTTATCTTTAAGATGGTAAGTAAGGCACATTGGAAGCCCCTCACTTCAGTGGAGATGAACGAACACTGTCTCCTCTAACTCTGACCAGTCACACCTGTGACTACTGATCCATTTCACATACAAGGAAGCGGATGTTCAAGGAGGTTAAGCTGTCCCCAGCCACACGGGCTATAAGTGGCAGAGTCAGGACTGGGATTCACACCGCTGACAACACAGGTTGAAGTTACCTGAGGCGCCTCGAGGCTCAGAAAGCACTGGAACCAGGAATAAGGGACTGCATGGTGCTGCCCAGACAGGACCCCCAGGGCAGAAGAACAGGACATCAGAAGCTGCCAAAACCTTCTGCCCCCGCTCTGTGGAGAGGAAGCAGCCAGCCACCAAAGACGACACACGGCTGTCATTCCATTTCCAGGTGAGCACCGGACGAACGCTGACATGACTTCTTGTGCGGAACTCGGGGAGTCCGCCCCTCACCGCGCCTCTTGCCCGGAGTGAGGTGCTGAGTTCCTCCGGTGCCCGCATGAGCGCAGAACAGAACCCAAGAGGGAAAGGGAAGGGAAGACAGAAAACAGGCCCCCCTTTTGTTTCTCAGCATCCCCACCTTGACCTCCCAGGTGCATTTTCTCCGCAGCACCCTTGAGCAGCGCGGAACGCTGTGAGCATGGCTCCGGCTTTGGACTTGGTCATTCCATGGATGGGAACTGAATTCCCAAACAGAACATGAGACACGGAGGGCAAGGACACGACACGCCGTACCAGCAGGCTGAACAGTGACATTGGTAGCCCCGATTTTTTTGATTAGGGAAAAACTAGAGAACAAACCAGACTGTGAACTAAAATGATGGTAATCGTCATTTATGCCTAAAAATGGGAAGCCTGACTAGGTTAAGAGAAATGTTTACACAAAATCATAGTCTCTAAAAAAGACAGATGTGCGTGTCCTTCCAGGCAAATCAAGGAGAAAACAGAAGTGACAGAGAAAGAGGAGGAAGGGAGGGATGCTTTGGTAAAGTTACATATAAACTCAAGTTAAAAAAATTTTTCTTGTGGAATCATAAATTATACAGTGTTTCTGGAAGGCCGGTTGGCCCATAGGTATCAAATACCTTTGGAGTCTTTGTATAGTATGTCCCTCAAAGAGCACTAATGCATTTATAGAAGTATCCCAAACATGCACGGAACAAGCAGTTTTATTTGTGAATAATGTTGAAACACTGAAAATAATCAACATGTCGCCAAAGAGAGGGTCATTTAAGCAAATAGTAACATTTCTAAAAATACTCTGCAGCCATTAAGAACATCGTGTTTCAGAAGAATACTGAATATTTAGTATCTAGGGAAAAGGTTTATGACTTACTGTGAAGTGAAAAAAGTAGTGAACCAAACAATATGTTCAGCATGATACCAATGTTATAAAACTCTGCGTGTGTGTGTCTGTGCACGCGCACGGAAAGAGACTACAAAGGCACACATTACAAAAAATAGTCATCACTGTTTGGGGAATTATGGGTCATTTGTGTTTTTCTGTTATTTCCTAAGTTTTCTACAATAAATACACCTTGTCTTTGTAACCCCCCAAAAATCAAGTCCGATACTGAGAAACTTAAGCAGCAAATCAGCGGAGCCGCCATCGGCAGGCCTTGTTTGCCACTGCAGGCCACCTGGGTCCCAGGTGTCACAACTGACTGTGCAGCTGCTAAGATGCCCATGCAGCACCCACCCTAGAGAGACTCAGGCAAAGGTCACTCTCAAGCCGCCCCCCACCCCTGGCCGGCTTCTCCCAAGCACAGGTCCACTGCACCCACGCCACCTCGCCAGGACGTCTCCCACAGACTCCACCGACCGCATGAGCCAAGGGCAGCGCAGCAAGGTATCTGGAGGACAGCAGCTGGTCCTGGGCGCAGCCAGCCAGCCAGGCCCGCACCTGCCCACACTCCACACTCGCTCCACCTGCCAAAAGGAAAACATGCGAGCCCGTGTGCTGCGTCTGTTCGGAGGCCGATACTCCATTCCCTCTCTAAGCAAAATCACCTTATATTTTACTTTAAGACTGGGTTATGTGGTGATAAAAAGGAATGAAGGACTGATCCGTACTTCAGGAGGGATGAAGACATTAATCTCAGTGAAAGAAGATGTTGTTAGGGCTCCATTTATCTGAAATGTCCAGAAGCCAGAGAGAGAGAGAGGAGATGAATGGTTTCCAGGGGCTGGGGAGGAGAGAGGGTGGGGAGTGACTTCTAATGGGCACGGGGTTACTTTTGAAGGTGATGAAAATATTCTGGGATTACATAATGGGTGATGACTGCACAACTCCGTGAATAAACTAAAAACTACTGAATTGCACACTTTAAAATGGTGAATTTAGGGACGCCTGGGTGGCTCGGTTGTTAAGCGTCTGCCTTCAGCTCAGGTCATAATCCCAGGGTCCTGGGATTGAGCCCCTCATTGGGCTTCCTGCTCCACGAGAAGCCTGCTTCCCGCCCCCCCTCGCTGTGTTCTCTCTCTCATTGTCTCTCTCTCTGTCAAATAAATAAATTTAAAACTCTTTTAAAAATAATAAAATAAAATGTTAATTTTATGGTAAGTGAATTACATCTCAACTTTTAAAGAATCATAAGTGGGTCATAATTAGACTTTTAAGGAGTTACCATTCGACTTTCCAGTGGGTTCCAATTAGATTGAGGCACTAACTGGCCCATTGGAATCAGATGCTTAGAAAGTCAAACGTCACTCTGCCATCTACTTGCTGTGTGGGCAGACTCAAGTTCCTTAACCTCTCTGTGCCTCACTTTTCTAGGCTGTAGAACAGGAATAACAATGTCTAGCTCACAAGAATTATTGAAAGAATGCAATAAATTAATGCTGGTAAGTCCCAGAACCTTATACAGAGCTCTGTAAACAGCAGCTCCTTCTCCTGAGCAGGCCAGAAGATCCCTTGGACTTCAAGCAAAATGAAACCCTCCGCCTTGACCGAAACATCACTAGAGTCAAGCAGGCCCTGGGTACTTGCCTGTTTTGACGAAGACACTAAATAGAGCCAGAGGCCAGGATGTCAGTGCACACCATGTAAAGATATTCAAAGCTTGAAGACATTGCTCCATGCCGAAGGCTCGCCTTATAACCAGCAGTAAAGCCCCACCACCCCCTGAAGTCCAAAGGGCCTCCTGTCCACTGCCGGCTGTGACCCTCCTCCCAACCATTAGATAAGTGCTACTATTATTAGCCTCAATCAAGGATGAGGCAATGGGAGCTCAGAGAAACCAGAACAGGGGACAGAGCTGTGACTTGCGTCTGGATCAGCCTGTCTCCACTGTTCCTAATACGGCTTGCAAGGCAGCTGCCCTCTCTACCCTCAGCCTTTTTGCTTGGGGCTGTCAGGTCACAGCACGGCGGGCCACGGGCAGAGCTGGCCGGCAGTGGGCATGCGGCAAGAGGACGAGGCAGGCGTCCCTGGCCATCCACTGCGACCGGATGCCAAGCATGGAGGCAGGGGGCGAGGGGCAGGGCAGTGTCACCCAAAGGGCAGCCGGAGGCTAGGAGCCAGCAGCAGAGGGAGAGTAGAGGGGGGCCAGAATTCAAGGCACGTGAGGGTCAGGGGTCAAACAAGCGAGATCAATCAGAGAGAGCGTCGTCAGCTCCCCCACAGCAAGTTTTGGAGATCCGGAGGAGATGCTCTCATGCCTTTCCCAGAGAAGCCATGATCTCTGGGCTCAGCTCGAGAAGCCCGGGGAACACGATGGCACTCCCAGGGGTCTAAGGCTGCTGTGAACACGTTACACGCCCACGCATCTTACCCGGATCTGTGCTCTTATCACCCTCTTTTCACAGACCGGGACACTACAGCACACAAGGAAACTGTCCAGGATGCCACAGCTTGGCGGAGGCCGAGTCAGAGCCCAGGAAGCTGGGTCCCTGAGGCTCCCAACCTCAGCATCCCTGCGCTGCCGCCCCATCCAGGAGAAGGTGGACCCTGCTACTGGAGATGTGGACCAGCCAGAGCCACATGCCCTCCTCCCTGCCTTAAAATGCCACGTGGTCAGAGGCACTGCCTTTTGGGAGGAAAAGTCTGTTCGGCAACTACCAATTTGTAATTTGCTGATAGGATCGGAAGGTTTCCAAGAAGGAATCAGGTAGAGCCGTCTCCCAGCTGTCCGTGTATCCATGTTCAAAAGAAAGTAATCTCTCTTGATTGAGCCTCCACGAAAAATGGTTAAGTCCGAGGTGTGGCTTGTCGCCCCGGACCGCCCCCTCAACGCCTGGTAGTCACATGGCTGCATCCAGGCCATAAATCAAAGGCCATGCTCCCCTTTCATCAGATGCCTGTAGATAATTCCCTCGTGATTTCCCTGCTGGGGCTCAGAGGGCCACGGCCCAAAGGGTTAACATCTCATTTCCTCTGTCTTTCAAGCCTTAATCCCCATCCTGAGCTGGGTGCATTCCAAGCCCACCTGGAGCAGGTCAAGACGCGCCCCAACCCATGGCTGGCCCTTCATTTCCCCTGGCAGGAGATTAGATGGGGTGCCCATTAATCACTCATTACTTGGGTCCTCACTCCTGGCCAGCCCTCAGGCAGCCCGCCAGCTGGCAGGGAGGGTGGGGCGGACCCGCCTGCTGCCCAGCCCGGGCCCCGGAGCTGCCCAGGGTCACCTTCCTGCATCGAGGGCCCGGCTCTCCGGCTCTCCGGCTCTTCTGGACCACGCCCAAGGGGAGAGGGGCCGTGGGAGAATACCGCGGAGCATCACTGAAGGGACCTGCTTCTGTAGGGCTCACCAGAGGGGACAGAGATGGGCACAGTCCATTCCGTGGGAAGGTGAGGTAGAAAGAGAGGAGATGAGCAGAAAGTGGCCGCTCTCCCAGGACAGCTAACCAGCAACAGAGAACACCCTGCTCGTCTGTTTCTGAGGTTCTCCCTTGGGGGATCTCAAGGGAACCGGGGAAGGGAGTGGAGTGGGGAGAGGCTATTGAATGGATAATTCATTACTACTACTACTACTATTACTACTACTGCTACTACTATTATGCAGTATAAGTGTTGATCTCCCATATTTGGACAATTATTCAGACACAAACCCCCTGGACTTGGGGGGCTGAGATTATATTTAGCGCACATACTGAGAGCTGCCTGCCTGTCAGACCCTGACTGGGTACACAGAAGGTGAGAAAAACAGGGTGAGAACAGGCACCGAGCTCCTACTCCATGCTGGCCTTTCCCTAATGCTCAGCGGGCCTACGCACCGGTCCCCATACCAGACTCCAGATGGCTTTTGGCCATCCCTCTGTCACACGCACCAGAAACTGTGACTTAAGGGCTTATAGAATAAAGGGGATGTGTTGGTGACCAGACCCCACTCTGGCAAGGGAGGTGAGACTTACCAGGCCAAGGAAGTGAGGGGCTAGCATGTCGTGTTTGGCCTTATGGGGAGGGGGTGGTCCCAGCTCATTTTTTAACCTCAGAAAACCTGGGGCTTTCAAACCAACCTACCTGATCTTGCTCCCTGAGCCTTGCCCAGGCCAAGAAATAGATCCACAAGGAGCCTGGTGGGGCTGAGCTTGCGTACCTCTGCAGAGAGGGGATGGGGCATGTTTACAGGACTGAACAGAGATTCCCTTTGACTGAAACAGGGCTCTCTGTCTCCGCCTGGCTGGGGCCATGATGCACCACTGCTCACTCCTTAGAGTCAAGGTCAAGGCCTCTGTTAAAAAGGTCACCTAGGTCACCCTGTGACCTAGGATAAAGTGATTGATCAGCTCACCACCTGTCACCAGAACCTCCCTATGAAGGCAGCCTAAGGCAGTGGTCCTCACACCAAGCGTGTAGAACAATCAGTTGAGGCAGTCTTTAAACAATGCCAACTCCCAGGCCAGCCTCCACCCTAGAATCTGGTGTCTTCCTAGCCAATGTGAATTCGGATTCCGATGTCCCACAGACAACCCTTTCAGGGAACAGTGAGACGGTGGAAAGAGCACCTGACGGAGAGCCTAAGGGTTCTAAGACTGAGGTTCAAAACCTGAGCTGTTGACCTAAGGCAAGTAAGCTGGAATTTTCTTCCTTGTAAAATTCAGATTATACCGTCTCCCTCACAGGTTGCTGGGAGGATTAAGGCATCCGGCAGAGCACACCCCAGTGCTCACAAAACGTGACCTGAATGAGTTCATTGGGCCAGCGAGGTTCCAGAAACCAGAGAAGTCAGTTCTGAAGGCCTGGAGAGAGAAAAAAAGGGCAACACAGGCGCAGAAGTGAGGAAGGGGTCCCAGCGTCAGCTCACAGGTCCTCAGAGGGAGAGGGAAGTGGGGGGTCCAAAAGAGGGCAAGAGTCCACGAAGTCTCCTCCAGCCAGAGAGCCTCCCCCTTCCCGGCGCCTGCCCGTGTCACACTACAACTTCTGGCCTAACACGGCTCATCACTGTTTTTACAGACAAGAGTCAGTAATATGGTCCCCTCACATCTAAGCAGATGTAGATAACTATCACAGTTCTGCACGCACAGAAAAGGAGAGATGGTGGAGGGAGGGAAGAGAAGAGACAGGAAGGAAGCTGGGAAGGAAGCGTCGACACAGCCATGCTGTCAGGCCAGCAAGAGCTGGCCGTGGGCTGGCACCAGGCTACGCAGCCTGGAAAGGCTCAGGAAGGAGAAGCCCAGGGGCCACTCTGGAGAAACTTCAGGGGCCTGGGAGATGAGGCCGGCCCGCCCTGGACGTGTCCAGGCTGTGTAAGTAGTAAATGCAAAGGAGGCGGGAGAGGACTTCAGCTGGGTTCAGGGAAGACTGAGACAGGTGTGTGCAAGAGAGGCTGGGGTGTACTTTCTGGCAGAACCGAAATTCTGAGCCGCCGTTAGAGTGCACACAAGCCCATCATAAAGACACCGGGGACATCAGGGAAGAGGTGGGCGGCTCTTGAATCAGCTCTCTCCAGCCCTTCGAAACTGACTTCTCCAGTGAATTAAGATAGTTCCCACTGCCCAGATGAAGACTAATCCTTGGCCTTGGCTACCATGTCTACACCAGCACGTTCATGTCGCTAGGTCTTTGCTCAATCTCTTCCTCTGTCTGCTATGCCCTCTCTCCTTCCAGCCTTTCCCATCTCCTTGAACTCCTCTTCATGCTGCAAAGCCCAGCTGTAATTGTCCTAGCTCCTCCCATGCAAGAAAAGACTCTCCCTCATTGGTATTCCCAAGGTTCTTCATTGTTTCGTGGTTACTTTTTTTTTTTTTTTTTAACATCTTTTCCTCTCCTGGGTGGCTATTTATCATCTCTTAGGCTGTCAACAGATCCAGGGCATGGATATTGTCCTGTTCTGAGTTTAAGCCTTAGCACATGATACCAGTCCCTGGAAGACAGCAGATGCTCAAAAAAATCAGCTGGACAAGAATTAAATAGAAGTGAATCCTGGGGAGCCATTGTGATTTCTTGAGAGGAATGATGTGGCAAAATCAGAATTTTAGGAATATTAATCTGTCAGCATGAAAGAAGATGGATTGAAATGAGAAAAGTGACTCGTGGCTGGGAGTCAAGAGGGGAGATTATTACTGTAACGTGGACATGGTTTATGGAGGGAGCAGAGAGGAGAGAGACAGGAAAATGATCCCCTGTGATATCACAGAAGAATGTGGAAGGAACTTGGTAATGAACGCGCTATAAACGTGGGGGACGGAATAGGGGCATTGAGGGCACTCAAACACTCAGACTGCCAGCCAATTAGGAGGCAAAGGGTACTATGCGGGGAAATGCCGGATGAGAAGGGGATGGGGGGTTCGTGCCCCACCACTCTTTAGAATAATTGGCTGCAATCACAATAAGCATTTCCAGGCAACAAAACAAAACAACCCCCCACCCCGAAAAAACTCTCAGTTAAAACATCCAGCCCTGATCTTACTCCCAAACTCCGGACTGTATTTAATTTTACTCATTTTTTCCCTAGCAGCCAGTTAGAAAGATTTCTTCAGGGTAGGAGATAGTGACAGGGAGATAAAAACCAATCCGAGTGCCCTCTGGGAGTTGGGCGGGGCAGGGAGGTCAGGTGACCTCACCTGACCAGCCCTCCTCTGGAGAGGTCAGCCAGGTGCCTCATTCTGTAGGGCCTCCAGGATTCTTGATCACCCGAACCCACTTCCCAGGCCAGGACCTCTGGGAAATCCCTGCTCCAGCACTGCAGAGGGTTATAGGAAAGTCCCAGGACTCCCATCTGCTTCCTCGCATTAATTCCAGGACTAGGATTTTGTTTTCTAAGGAATTCAACTATGATGCCAACAAAAATCTGTAGGAATTGAGTAGTACCGTATTTAAATTGCATATTTAAAATGTTTGCTTCCTTGCATATTGAGACCCAGGAAGATCTATTAAGCCCTTTATCAATGAAGCAAAGACAGACGCAGGTAATGCAGGTTTTAAGAGCTGTGTGATCTTTGAAAAATTTTTAGACTGTTACTGTGCCTTGGTGCCTCCAGCTGCTAGGAAAGTCAGACAAGATGACTCCTTGGACCTCTCTCGGGTCTCCCTCCAGGTCTCCTAGTCCGAATTCCAGCAGGCATCCACAATCATTTCAGCTACCCAGGTCCACGGGGGCACAGAGGAGACTTGAAGAGACGCAAGCATGCACATTTAATAAGCAGCAGGGGAGGCTGGGGGTGGGGTGGGGTGGGGAGCGGGAGGCTGGGTGTGGACTGCTTGGGAAACACCAGACCCACAATTTCCAGACGCTAAGTGGGCCTGAGAACGCCCTGAAATCCCCTTCCCAAGTTAGGGCTGATGGTTATTTCAAAGGAAAAAAAAAAGAAAATACGAACTTCCAGATCTCTGCAGCCCTAGGAGCTATTTCTGAAACAGCCAGTTCTATAAGCGCGCCAAGGACCGCAGGTACTTGGGCTGCACTTGAGGAAGTGTCCGGAGTTGGCGGAAACAACCCATCCACTCCGGCTCCCAGAGGCGCTGGGCTGCAGCGGCTTAGCTCAGACACACACAAGGATTTGAGGCTTTCTAGAAAACGGCGTGGCCGAGGCCCCGGGCCGGGGCTCCTTGCGCGCCAACCGAGACCGACCAGCTCTCCGGCCCGGGGCAGAACAGAGGCTAGGCTCGGTCGGGGCGCATCGGCTGGGTGTGCACTCGCCGGTCCCCCTCGGCCCCGGCCCAGGGAACGCAGGGCCCCGACTACGGAATGGCCCAAGTTGGCTGTCCCTAGAGTTTCAGAGGTGGAGGGTGTTAGGGTGAGTGCTGGCGCCGTGACCAGTAAATCCCCAAGGAAGGAAAGGAAGGGAAGCGAAGCGAAAGGAATGGAAGCGAAGGGGAGGAGAGGCGGCACAGCCGTCGGCACGGACCTAGCGCGCGCTGGCTCCCCAAGCCCGGCGTGGGCGCAGCCCCGCGGCGCCCCGGACACACCCACTGCGCCCCACCGCCCGCGCCTTCGAGTCCTGCGGTCCCAGAGCGGGCCCGAGAGGAGGGCAGCGGCCCGGCCGGGTCGGGTCAGCGCGGACGGGGCGCAGGGGGCGCGGGGCGCGCGGCACGGGCGGCTCTGCTCACCTGGCGGTCCGCGTCCCGGATCGGCCGGCGGCCGCCTCGCCTCGCCCCCGCGTGCTTCCCGGCGCCCGGCAGCCCGGAGCACGCCGCATGGATGGCCGCCGCCGCCGCCGCCCCGCGCCCGCCCTGCACGGGCTCCCGCTGCGCCCCGCTTCGGCGTCGGGCTGAGCGGGCGGCCAGAGGCTCGGGTGCACGCGGAAAGCTGTGGCTCGGAGTTTGCGATCGGGAGAACCGGGATCCGCGCTCCTTCGGTCCCTCCTCCCTCCCCCACTCGCGGCCTCCCGCTGTCATCTGGAGCCGCTCCTGTCGCCCCCTGGCGGCCGCCTCGGGAAGAACCGGCCCCCACTCCACCCCCGCGACCCCCGCGAAGGGGCCCCTTGCAAACAGGAGCGGGACTGAGCCCTGGGTACTGGAACAACGGACATCATCCCATAAAGAGGAGGGCGGTCTAGACAGGAAGGTGGCGAGAGCGGAGTGAAGCATGGTGCGGATCGACCAGGACCCGCTAGGGGAGAGGAAAAAGGGCTGAGACCAGAAGGTAAAAGAGGGGCAGATAGTCGAAGGCCTTGAATTACGGGTTCATCATATCCTGGGTTGTGGGAGCGCCTGAATGACTGAGGTCCAAGAGGGGCAGGCGCATCCTTGTGTTCGGAACAGTCATTCTGACTGCAACAGGACGGGGCTGAGGCTGAAGCAGGCAGCGGGCAAGAATACCGTTGTGTACCAGAGCAGGCAAGAAGGCAGGACTGGAAGGATGGGGAGGGAGGAGCCCTCCTCTAAAGGGCACAGAGGTCACCCGCACTTGCCCGCTCAAGTACAAGGTAAGACTCACTGGGCTCCCAAAGGTAATGGAAAAGGACCAGAGCACTCAAGTTTTCAAGGGGCATGAGGTAGACGTGAAACACAGTCCGCAGCGATTCAGCATTGTTTCCTGTCCTATGCAAGTTACCCTGGCGGGAAGGAAAAAGCCTGCGGCAAACCACCACCACCACCACCACCATCACCATCATCAAACTTTGGTCTGTATATCCAAACCCTTCCTCTTACTAATTGGGCAGTATTGTCCCAGTGAGAGCATGAGTAAGCTGGTTAAAGGCAGGAAGAGGGCTGGAGCTCCGCTTCTTGGTTCCTAAGGCAGTGCTCTATTCCTTACATTCAAACCGGTGATGACAGCTGGTGAGGTAGGAAGTAGTGAAAATGTGCCCCCTCTCCCAGGAGGGGTGGGATGACCTCAAACATTTGAAGAGGCTGTCCAGCTATAGGCAGTCTCCCTCGGAACGAGTCAGCCTGCTTGTTGATCCTGTCTTTAAAAACTTCTGCTAGTGCAGGTACCCAGCGGGACCTTGAAGGTGGCTGCAGAGGGCAAGCTCCCTGCCCCCGAGCCAGGCTCAGTGGGGATGGGTGTGGTGTGTGGCAGCAGAAAGGGGAGCAATGGGGCAGGGAGCCCCAGGAAAAAAATTAACAAAGAGAAAGTGGCAACCCAAGAGATCAGACTGGAGAAAGAGAACCAACCAACTCTGAACACCTGCTACCGGCCAGGAGCCTGGGCAGAGCCAGTTCTGACTGATCCACACTGGTTCCAATGGGAGGAAATAACTCCACACATGATCAAACCCATTTTGACTGGAGGCACCTGGTGTTCTCTTTATTTAAAGCCCCAGCGACTTCCTGGAATTAAATTAATCTGGGAGTCACAGGTCCCATAGGTCCAGATTAAGGGGATCTGACAGCTCTAGTAAATTCTGACCAGTTTAAAATCATTTAAAATGATAGAACATTTATACAACATTGGAATGTACTGGAACTATGGGTTGGGACCATACCACCCCATTAGTAAAAGTGAAATGTATTAGTGTCACTGAATTGTACACCTAAATATGGTGGAAAGGGTCATTTTTATGCTCTGCATATTTTACCACAATTTAAACAAAGAAAACAAAACTGATCAAATTTGCTCAAATTGGATGGATTCATTAACTCATTTAAAAGATGTATACTGAGGGCTACAGATGAGATGAAGGAATGTTCCAGTCCAAAAGAAGCTTGGAATGGGGTGGGAAAGGTGTTGTACAGTCAAGAAATCATACCAGCAGTTGGTGTCATTGGGAGATAGACAGCAGTAGCTGAAGACTTAAGGGAGGGGAGCAGAAATCTAGGATGTTCTATCTGAGCTGAGCCATCAAGGACCAGGGGAGTTCTTCAGGCAGGGCCTGTTATGAACAGGCCGTAAGAGCAAGGATATGGATTTTGTAAAAACAAGCTTTAGATTTACAGACAAATTGCAAGAACAGTACAAGGAATTCCCTCGTATCTTCCTCTTCCCTTAACGTCAACATCTTGCAAAACCAAATGCATTCTTGTTGACCAGACTTGAGCCAGCTGACCTAGGCTGCTGCTTCAGAACCCGTTCCGGTCCACGTCAGACGTGGTCAGATTGCAGTGACCGTATTTTGCTTACCTGTCACAAAATGTTCTCTTTACTTATTTCTTATGGACATTTTTAAATTAATTAATTTATTTATTTGAGAAAGGTAGAGAGAGCACACTCGAGTTGGGGGAGGGGCAGAAGGAGAGCATCCTCAAGCAGACCCTGCCTGCACTGAGCATTGAACCCAACGTGGGGCTCCATCCCGGGACCCTGATCTTGACCTGAGCCTAAATCAAGAGTCCAACACTTAACTGAGCGACCCAGGCACCCCGAATGTTCTCTTTATTTAAAGTCAAGGCTATACTGTGAAATCCAATCTCATTTTAAACAAAGAAATATTTACATTATATATAGGCACCAATGAATATTAATTATGCTAAAAGAGCAGTTTCTCATCTTTCAGTCCTACTGTATTTCTACTTTTATCCGAGTGTGTATGTATGCGTAAATCAGACTGACAGGATTTGGTCCTTCCCTATGAGATAAGCTACTAACCCTTACCGACAGAGGGCAAAGGAGAGTAGGCGTCTCAGGTTAGAAGGGGTCATCTAGGGCGCCTGGGTGGCTCAGTGGGTTAAAGCCTCTGCCTTCGGCTCAGGTCATGATCTCAGGGTCCTGGGATTGAGCCCCGCATTGGGCTCTCTCTCTCTCTCTGCTTCCTCCTCTCTCTCTCTCTCTGCCTGCCTCTCTGCCTACCTCTCTGCCTACTTGTGATCTCTGTCTGTCAAATAAATAAATAAAATCTTAAAAAAAAAGGGGGGGGGGTATCTAGCCCCAGCGACTTCTGACTTCCTGGCATGCCAGTATCTTCCACATACAACATCTTGGAACAGGAGTTGTTAGTGACCCTCTTGCATATCTGCAATGACATGGTGCTCACTACCACATAAACTAGCTCATACTATTGTTGGAAGCTCTCTGTTAGAAAGGCCCCCTTTCCTTTTGAACTGAAACCATTCCCTGTAACTACTACCCTGACCTCCTGAAATGACAGACAAAAAACGTGACTCTTCAGTCGTGTATCAGCTCTGCGATAGGTAGGACAGTCCTAGCTTATAAGTGTGGTCTTGGTGTGATTCTCAGTTAATGACTAATCGTGCCCCTTCACTCCATTGGCTGTCTCAGTTGTGATGAGGGACGCGGTGGTCATCCCTACAGAGGACCCGCACAGCCCCACCCCACTGAGAATGCCCCCTGCCTACAGCCGCACCCTGGGTGGTCAGCCATTCCTCCAGCAAAGCGCTGGCACATGGGACAGGCTCCCCAATGCTCGAGGCAGAACAGCCTCCTGCTGAGAGCCACTTCCTGGGACTTCAGAGCTTGGGGAACTGGAGTAAGAGCGAAGTGTGAACAGATTCCAGGAGGGTAACTCAAGACAAGCAGACCTTTGTGCGGGCCACGTATGAGTAAAACAGCTTCTGTGCTTTACTAATAGGCACCGACCACGAATCCTTTCACCAGCAGAACATTTCTTGGGGCTAGAATTCCAAAACTTACACTTTGAAAAACACTGCTTTACGCTCTTTTGACAAACACGAGTGTTTTCATCCTAATGGCATTTCAGAGGGTTGTGTCGCGGCAGGGAAGGAGACCCTTGTATTATCCCTCCTTTGTTAACACTGGGAGGTGGGAGGCAAATAGACACATATCCAACCCCCTAATTTCAGGCTCCAGGAGGTTCCAGGATCCATCACAATGCTTATAAAGTTGTTCCTTTTATTTTCTGGGTTGTATACCTTTGCAGACTGTAAAGTCAAGGCAAGCTTGTGTCCGGCAAAAAAAATAAGGAAATAAAGGAAGCACAAAAACACAACACGACACAACACAACACAACTTGTCATCTGTGGTTTTAAGCGGTTTCTAAGTGCCTCGGGTATGGAGGAAGGAGCTTTTCCTCCCCTGCTCGCCTCCTTAAGTCATTCTATTCTCCCTCTGGGGGATCTGGGATGTCAGCCTAAAAACCACGTCCCAAGTTCCCATGTCCCTGGCCTGGGGCTGCCTCACTACTTGACCTGCAGTCCACAGCCGTGCTGTGGCCACCAGCTTGGAGGACAGAAGCAAAATGGCTTCTCGATGGCACTTCAAGTTTTCCTACCCAGCGTCAGAGTCGACAACCCCATTTCAGATGACCTCATTCTCGTTCCCTCTCTCCCTCCACTCTTATCCCTTCCTGCCCCAGGTCTGGTCAGAGGAGATAGGAAACTTCGTGTTACCTGGTACAAGACAACTTTTGGAATCCCAAATATTCAGATTATTTCTCCTTTCCCTCTTGGAGAGTGATAATACTCACAGCTCAAAGGCATCACCCGGACGGAAGCTGCTTCTCTCCAGGAGGGGCAACGCTGAGCAAGAAAGAGAATGGACCTCACAGCCCCCAGAGTCAAGGGTTCCCTCTCTCCTTCTGGCACCGGTCACCTAGATGAAGATAATGACTATTGACGGATGAAACCCACGTGCCAGCGCCTCCTCTCAAAGACGATCAATCATCCTTTAATTCATCCCCCCCCCATATTGATGGAAGCTGACAATGAATGAGAAAAGTCAGCCCAAGTAAAAAGAGAAGAGACTGTTCTAGACAGAAGGATGCACATTTGCAGAGGCCCCGGGAGAGGTTTGACACGCACAAGGAGCAGAAGGAAGGGGAGTGTGGATAGGACTCAGAACCCAGGAAAAAGGAGGGATGTGGGGCGGGGATGGGTTGAAGTCTGACTGTGCTGAGTCTTGCAGGCATGGTTCATAACCCCTGGACCACCACAAAGGCACAGGGGTATCCCATCAGAACAGATACAAGGAGTGGGGTCCTCGAGCCTCCTGCTGCCCTAGATGCTGGACTGGGAGAGTCCAGTGTTTCCAGAGTGGAAGAAGGCAGGGGACAGCTTTGGGTAGTGGCCATTATGCAGCTGATACAGAAGTATATCATTTTGTAAATGATATTGCACATACCCATTTTTGTAAGTTGTGTTATTTGCAAATGAGCAAGAGGAAGCTTCTAGGGGGGTTAAGCAGGGGTTGACATGATCAGATCTGTGCTCATCCAAAGGGAGAGGGAGGGGAAATCCACTTTGTTATGAAAAAAAAAAAAAAAAAAAAAAAAAAGGTAAGGCAAAAACATCATTCCATAATTCTTTTGTAATGAAAAAAATAAATGCAAAATAGAACAAATCTATCATCTTAAAGGAATGCCCTGTGTCTGCCTTCCCCTGCTTCCTGGGAGACTCTCCTAATAAGGTCTTGTCCTTCACCCATGGCCCATGCTGACCTTGGGACCAGTGCTGCAAGGCTCCCAGATGGCCTGGGGGTGAGGGGTCTCTCTCGGTGCAGGAAGTCGCTTCTCTGTTTGAGGCTAATCAGCTTACACTGTGCCTGAAGTTGCAGTCACCTTGACCTCCCTGGCAATTCTCCCTCTCTAGCCAACGGGCTTTCTTGTTGAATTAATTAATTTTTATAAAGTCTCAGAGATACTGCATAGCCGGCAAACACTGGCCAGATACGGTTTGTATAGAAACCCAGACCACTACAGGCTCACAAAGCCAGTCTCCAAGTTCATTGTTTTACCTTGCCTACTTACTTTCATCCTGCCTCTCTCCAGTATACAGAGGCCCTACTGGGTGCCAAGTGTGACATATTGCCAGATTTTGCTGCCAAGATGTTCATCGCTCCTATGGTCCTTTTTTTTTTTTCTTTGATGTTTCCTGTGTCACTGTTCTCTGTATGATGGGGTCTTCTACCTGCAAGGAGCAGTTCCGTGTAGTAAAAGCAAACAGTCAGCCTCCCACTAGCCACGTCATCATAGGAATCACCAACCTGAGACCTGTAGTCACCTCATCTATAAAATGGGAAGAACATATTTCTATGTTGGAAGAAAAGGGGACTGCCTCACCCCAAGTCTTGAAGCCTCCTCCAGCTCTCAGATCTATGATTCTCTCAGAAACCCTGCAATGGGGAAATTATGTGGCTCATTTCGGATCCATCTGGGAAAAGATGACATACACAGAGAAGTATGTGACTTCTTTTTTTCAAATTTCAAGCTGCATTTGAAATGGTTTCTTTCATTTCCACCCCTCGTAAGTCCGCGGATGGAGGAAACTAGGGATCTCGTGACTTCAGAAACAGCCATCACGACCGCTAACATCATCTTGAGTTCCAAAACTCATACACACTGAAGCTGAGAATTTTAGGGCCTACTCAAAGCGTATTTAATCTAATCGAGTGGTGTTTTTCCCTTTTTTGGGGTTAAAGCAAGAACACTGCTAAGTCTCCTTCCTGGGCTTGTGCGGAGGCTCAGCCCAGCCGTATGGACATGAGTTTCTGCTGCTACCTGTGACTCTTTCTAGAACTTTTCCATGGATTTCAGCTTTGTTCAGGAAGAGTTCTGAGACCGGAGAAGCACTTCTTCTGAAGTGTTTGGAAGACAGCCGCCTCCAGGGACCAGCGGCCTGGGGGGTTAGGGGCGACTTACTGCCTTACCTCTTGGGTCTTGTGTCCATCACAGAGAAAACCACGTGAAGGCGCCAGTCTTTAGACAAGGCAGAGCTCCCCCTGCATCAGCTGGGATATCTAAGGACACGGTTCACGGGAGCTGGGGGGCAATGGAAGTCTCCAGTGTGGAGGGGCCAGGAAACTGACTTACGGGTCAGAAAAAAAATAATAACAGCTCGATTTAATCTGGTTTAGTCAGTTAACCTGTCTGTGCCTCAGGTTCCTCACCTGCAGAATGGGACTAAATACTCGCTGTTGACTTCTCTCAAGTGAGGAAATGAGTACGTTTGATTTTTTTTTTTTTTAAGATTTTATTTATTCATGAGAGACAGAAAGACAGAGACAGAGACAGAGAGAGAGAGAGGCAGAAGCAGGGGGGAAGAAGCAGGCTCCCAGCATAGACGGGAACCAGACCCAGGGCTCAATTCCAGGACCCTGAGATCATGACCTGAGCTAAAGGCAGACACATAACTGACTGAGCCGCGCAGGCAGCCCCGGGTTTGGGAGTACTCTCGGGCCGTCTACCTTCCCTGTGTACTTGTTCCATCCCTTGTTCCTGGCTAGCTGTATTGCCGTTCTTCCCCTGTCATGGGAACATTCCAAAGGATGGATGGAAGGTTACGGGATCAAGCAGGGACCAAACATAAGCAAGAACAAGCATGTAGATTAAGAGAAAAACTTCTTCTGACCCAGTTCTATGAGTGGAAAATACCACGCAGTCAGAAAAAAAAACCAAATCACCCTGACATGCAATTAGATATTGTGGTGCAGGTCAGAGGGCAACCCAAAGGGCTTTTACGGTTTTTCTTCTTTTTCTGTTTTTCTTTTTCTTTTCTTCTTTTTCTTCCTTTCTTCCTTTTTCCTTCTTCTTCTTCTTGTTTTTTTTTTTTTTTTAAACAGGTTGTTTCAAGAACAGAGAGAAAAGAAACACATTTTCACAAGATTAACTTTAATTGAGTCAAACTTTTTACTTGTCAGCATCTGAAGTTCCCTTGAAGCTAATAAGAACCATCTTCTGGGTGACGGTTTCGTGAAGAGGAGACATCTGACTAATGGAAGATGTGGGGGTTTTATAGTTAAGCAAGCGCGCACCTGGATCCTTGCTCTGCTAACTTATTAACTGTGTGACTCTGGAAAAATGACTTAATGGAGTCTGAGTGTTTTGACTCCTAAGTTGAGATAATAATTCTTAAGGGCACGGTTTGGATAGTCAATACTGAGATCCACCGTTTCCCCCTCAGGGGGAAGAGAGAATTTAACTTCTCTGTCCCCTTGCCCTACAGCCAAGTGTGGCCATGTAATTTGCTTTGGTCATTGGAATGTGACTTCTCTTTCTAAAAATTCAAAGGGGGGTAGGGAGGGAGGGAGGGGAGGAAAGAAGGAGCGAAGGGAGGGAAGAAGGCTAACAGATGCTTTAAGTCTTAGCGTACAAATCACGTTCCCTTCCCACTGGTGCTGTGATCGTGGAAACCATTGTTAAGACGTGGCCTTGGTTAGCCTGGGTCTCAGAGGTCTCCGCGGGGCAAAGTACCCACCACCCCTTATTGTGTAAGCATCTGTAGCATCTTTTGTTGTGGTAAGCCACTGAGATATAGGCGTATTACTGCAGCAAAACCTAGCACACTGTGATTGATGCAGTGGTTGTTACAATAAAATATGATGGTGTTTGCAAGTACAATACAACTTGGCAATGGCCAAGTGCTTGAACAGCCATTACTTCGCCATACAGAGGTAATTGTGCTGATTAGGAGGCCCAAGCAAATTCTTGCACGGGTCAGGCAGCCACAGAAGTCTGCAGTTTCACCCCAGGTTGTCTCCACCAGGGGCTGGAATCAGGAAGACCCTGAACAGTCTGCCATGGTGACCGAAATACCACCTTTGCCTTTGAATGAGCTCCAGATAGAGGGCCCTGAAAGCAGGCTGCTTAGGGAGAATTCACACCTCCGTACAGGGTCCCTGCCGCTCCTCTCTTGCCATGCCCACGGCTCTCCTTCCCTCCCACAATCACTTTCTTCCTCATACCTTCCTGGGGAGTGATTCTTATACAGTAACTTCCTGGGGAGTGATTCTTTATGCCACCCAAATCTGACCTCTGACCCTCAACTTCAGGTTCCCATGTCCTAGATATTTTGGCAGGCTCTTCCCGTCGGTGCATTAGGGACAGAACACAGAACACATCCACTCCCCTCCCGCCACATGAACCCCTGTTTCCCACTCTGCATTCCATGTCTGGGTGAAACCACCCCCTCCCAGTCATTCAAGCTCAAAATCTCAGCGTTCTTATGGTCTTCTCAGAGCATTTTTCCCCCCTCATTAATGTGAAAGGGGAGGACACAAACAAGAAAACCACTGGAAGTATTGTGTAAGCCTAATGAGGTTGTGGTTCAATCTTAGTGTGAATGTGTTCCTTTGAGAATTTGTCTTTGGGAAAAATGCCTCTAATTATAGATTCAGAAAATAGGATGTGGACAGCTTAACTCTTTTAGGTCATAACAAAGAACTATTACTGAAATTTTTAAAACGTAACTTTTCTTTTCTTTTTTTTTTTTTGCAATAAATGCTGTAAAGGTAACATTTTTCACATAGCCAATGATCAATGATTGAGGAAGCGAAAGGAGATACTAATTCCAGAAAAAGTAAAATAAGGGAAGACACAACTATAAATCCTGGGCAGAACAGACGGAGCAGGTATCTGAGGATTCCAAAGCATAAACAGTGGCAGGCAGGTCAGGGAAAGAGACCAGAATGCAAAGTTCCACTAAACCAGCAGTAAGTTTGCCATTTTTCTTCTCCTCCAGCGTTACCAGCCGGCACTCAAAGGCAGTCAGAAACTTACATGTGTGCTCCAGAGGCAAACAGACAGCGCTCCAAGAGAAGTCCTCTCTTTCCAGTTCAAGAAACAAGGAAGGGAATTCCTAAGAGCCAGAGAAAGGGGAGGAATTCTCTGGTTTTATTTCTTTTTTCCAGCCTTTCCCACAGGCAATATTGTGACAGCAGTGGGGGTAGGGACAGCACTGGCAATGGGCAGGCACCTAATGGGGGAACTGTTCTATTTGAGCAAAGGAAAAGTGAGCATAGGAATGTGCAGCAAAGCTCCGTTCCTTTTTTTCCCACTCTGTCTTCCTGCCCCTTGGCTCTAGACACAGAAACAGTTACAGGAAGCATGTGGCAGAGCGAGGAAACTAAATCCCAAGCTTGCTGGCTGGTGGGCTGAGTAGAGGCTCCATGGAGCCAGTGTTGCGGAGATCATAGAGAATGGAGAGATTAAGAAAGAAATCCCACATACTGATGGATGAACTCTGGGCTCCCCTCCAAGCTACACATGTGTGGGTCTGACCCTAAATAGCATACCACACAGGTTCCCAGGACTGAACTAGAGGGGATACCATGATCCAGGTCCAAGACCGGCCACTGGGTGGCGCACACACAGGACTCATCTGAATGGCACTGCTCTTTGAAAACAGAACTGACTTTGGAACCAGGGTCCACAGAGGAATGTTGGAACTTACAGCCAGAATAGAACCTGGTCCATAGCCTGCTTAGAAAAAAAATAAATAAATAAAAATTTAAAAAAAATTAATGTTCCTTTTAGGACTTAAACCAAAGTCAGAGTCTCATAATATAATATTCAAAAGGTCCAGGTTATAAACCAAAATCACTCACCATTTAAAGAACCATGAAAGTCTCAACTGGCAAAGAAAAAGACAAAGAACAGATGTCAAACCTGAGAAGAATTTTAAAGTAATGATTATAACTATGCTCCAAGAAATAAGGACAAGCACTCTTGAAACAAATGGAAAAATAGCAAGTCTCTGAAAAATATATATATACACACACACCAAAGGAAATTTCCGAACTGAACAGTACAATAATTGAAATAAAGTCAGTCAATAGAAATAACTTAAGGGTAAATCAATAAAAATGATCTAATCTGAACAACAGAGGAAAAAATTGAAAAAAAAAAAAAACCCCAACATCTAACAGTGCCTCAGGGATCCCTGGAAAAATACCAAAATGTTTAATATTTTTGTTATTAGACTCCCAGAAAGAAAGAAGAAAGAGCGTAGAATGGGAACAAATATCTTCAGAAATTACAGTAGAAAAACTTACACATTTCACAGAAGACATAAACATACAGATTGAAGCAATTCATTGAACTCCAAACAAGATAAAATCAAAGAAAACCACAAATCATAACCAAACTGATAAAAGACAAAGACAAAGAAAAAAGTCCTGAAAGCAACCAAAGATAAATGATGTATCTCATACAGGGAAACAAAGGCTCACATGAATGTTCATTTCTTATTAGAAACCATGGAAACTGGAAGGAAGTCGAAGAACATTTTAAAGGGCTGAGAGAAGAGAACTGTTGGCCCAGAATTCTATGTCCAGTGAAAATATCCTTCAAGAATGAAGATGAAATAAACAGGTTCTCAGTTAAAGGAAAAGGAAGGGAATTCACTGTCACCAGAACTATTCTTTAAGAAATGGTAATGAGGGGCGCCTGGGTGGCTCAGTGGTTTAAGCCGCTGCCTTCGGCTCAGGTCGTGATCTCAGGGTCCTGGGATCGGGTCCCGCATTGGGCTCTCTGTTCGGCAGGGAGCCTGCTTCCCTCTCTCTCTCTCTGCCTGCCTCTCCATCTATTTGTGACTTCTCTCTGTCAAATAAATAAATAAAATCTTTAAAAAAAAAAAGAAATGGTAATGAAATTCTTGGAAATGGGAAATCATAGCAGAGGAAAATCTGTAACAACAATAATGAAGGCAGAGCAACTGAAATGGGAAATATCTGGGGACTATAATAGAATTTAAGTTCCTTAAAACATATATGACATATAACAGTTGAAAGCAAAAGTTATAACACTGATGGAGTTGTCAATGTATATAGATGTAATACAATGATAAGGGCAACAGGAAAGGGGAAGCCAGAGGCACTTATATGATGATAAAATTTTTATAATTCACTGAAATTGTAGAATAGAATTCTTCATAGGCTATGAAAAGTTAAGTATACATACTGTAATTCTAGCACAACTACTAACAATGTTTCCTTCCAAAGAGTTATGGTAAATATCTTAATAGAAAATTAAAACAGAATACAAAAAATATTTGAGTAATGAGAGAAAAGATAGGGAAGGGAAAATGAAAAACAGGGAACAAAATGATGATTTAAGTACAAACCTCTCAGTTCTTCTATTAAATGTAAATAGTGTAAACACATATACCAGTTATTCATTGCAGTGAAACAAATTGCCGCAAAATTAGCTTAAAACAATATTATATCACAGTTTCTGTGGATCAAGAGTCCAGCCAGGCATGGCTTAACTGGCTTAAGACCTCTGCATCAGGGGCTCCCACGGAGCTTCAGTGAAGGTGTTGGTTGGGGCTGTAGTCTCATATGAAGTTTTGACTGGGGAGGGATCCGCTTCCAAGCCTACTTACATGGTTGTTTGGATGATTCAATTTCTTTTGGGCTGGTGGACTGAGGGCCTCCGTTTTCAGCTGGTTGTTGACTGACAGCTACCCTCAGTTCCTTGCCATGTGAGTCTCCTCAGCCTGGCATCTTCCTTCACCAAAGACAGCAAGGGAATGAGTCTTTCAAGATGGAAGTTATAATCTTAGGTGATGTAATCAAGGAAGTGACATCCTGTCACCTTTGCCACATTATATTGGTTAGGAGCAACTCAGAGGATCTGCCCACACTTCAGCAGAGGCGACTAAGCAAGGACATAAATTCAAGAGACAGGGATCACTGGGGACCATTTTAGAGTGTGTCCATCAGGCTTCCCCTTTAATAATAAAAATAAGACACAACTATATATTGCATATAAGTATATTGATAAAGGTACGTTCGAAATAAAAATATGGAAAAAAGATAAACCATGCAAACACTAATCAAAAGAAACCTAGAATGGCTATTTTCATATTAAAGTAGACTTCAGAACAAGGAAAATTACCAGGGATAAAGAGAAGACACTGCATAATGATAAAAGAGTCAGTTCACCAAAGAGGCAGCAATCCTCAATGTGTATGTACCCAAGAGCAGAATTTCAGAATACAAAACCAAAAACTGATAGAAATGGAAAAAAGACAAATCCAGTTAAAGTTGAAGACTTCAAAACTCCTCTCTGTAATTGATAGTATAAATAGAGAGAAAATCAGCAAAGATGTAGAAGAAATGTACAACACACCGACCAAAATCTAATTGCTATTTATAGAGCACTCCACCCAACAGCAGGATACACATTCCTTTCAAAGACACATGGAGTATGTTGGAGCTCCTGATGCACAAACAGTTCTTCCCAAAGGGAACCAGAGAAATGGAGAAGTGGCAGGTGAAGGAGGTGCAGAAAGGGAGAGGCATTCTCTTACTTTACCATCGAGCCTCTTAGGGGACATTGTGGGTCCATGGTCAGTGCAAACTTTGAAATCAAAGGGCAATTCTCACTTTCATCCAATTTAATTTAGCAGCTTAAAGAATTGAGAACAAATTTCATTTGCATAGAACTATTCAAACAAGTTTGATCTGATCAGACCTGGTGTGTGGACTTCTAGGTGTCCAGTTTTGAAACACAAATTCCAACATTTTCTTTGTCTGGGAAATATATTTGTTTTAAATGTGGTTCACATAAATTACCTTTCCACTTCAGTTTTCCTGTTCATTGCAGCACAACTTGTATTCTCACTCATTCTCTACGTCTTCCCTTTCTGCTTCTGTATTGGTTTGCCATTTGGATAAATAAGTATGATTATGCATCAACTTACCATCGTGCATGTAGGCAGTCAACATAGTTTTGAGTTCATTCGTATTTGCACTGTTCCTTAGTCAGGAAGTCTGTAACTAAGCAAACCTGTCAAATATCCCTATATCAAGTCAGGATTTAATTCAGAAATTCTTTGAAGGAAAAAAATATGGAAGTATTTTTACTGGAGAGTTATAATCAGATTATGGAAGGATGGTTAGCCGTTCAATACAGTCAACATATTTTCTATAGAAACAGCACCACCTGGGACAGAGCCCTCACAGAGCTGGGGAAATTTTGTCTGTTTGAAAATGTCTTATTGTGGATCTGGCTTCTCAGTAATTATTTTTAATAAAGTAATTCAAATCTTAGTGTTGTCCCCATGAAAAAATGAGATTCCCAAAAAGAAAAAAAAAGAGAGAATGTTGTAAGAATGTTGATGCCCGGTCATGTACAGTAGCCCACCCCTTATCCACGGGGGTATGTTCCAAGAAACCCAGGGAATGCCTGAAATGGTAGTAATGAATCCTAAATATATTGTTTTTTCCTATACATACATATGATATAGTTTAATTTGTAAATTAGGAACATGAGATGAACAATGATAGTTAATAATAGAACAGCTGTAACAATATAGTATAATAAAAGCTATATGAATGTGGTTTCTCTCTCGAAATATTGTACCATACTCACTCTTACGATGTGAGATGATAAAAGCCTCTCTGATGACATAAAGTGAGGTGAATGACAGATGTTGTGACACAGCATTTGGCTGCTATTGACCTTCTGACCTACATTAGAGGAAGGTCATCTGCTTTGGGACCACAGGTGACCATGAGTAATGGAAAGTGAAACGAGGGTTGGTGGAGGCAGGGGAGGGGGGTGAGTTCACTCCCACCAATAGACTCTCATCTCTAGATAATCAGAAAAAAAAAAAGTTTTTGTTTTGTTTTTGCAAAAGAAATGGCCCAATTTGATTAATCTGAGACACTCAACAGTGTAAGAAATCATTTTAATGGTATGAGTAAGCTATTGACCAAAGAGCGTTACAAATAACATGCTGAATCAGTAAAGAGTTTGCTTTGGATTTTGAAAAAAAACAGATACCTTTTAATGATCTATGTAAGCAAAACATAAATAAGATATAATGGATAATGACATCTATAACTATAACCATCTCTCTTTTTCTCCTCAATAAATAGTTAATATATTTTTGAAGCCATCTGGCAATGCTGCCAGACTGATCTGGTTTAAACTGGCCAAAGCTGGTTTTAATCAGCAAATGCAAAACTATTCACATAAGATCCAGTTTGAACGAGGCTACATTGACAAATGTGATTTTAAACTGGTTTGATTTAGTTAGAATCCCTTTGCTGAGAATCATTAATCTCTCTGCCAAGAATCATTTTATAGCATTTTCCCCTAATACGAAGCAGTATCACCTGGATGAATCCCCTTTCTTCCTTCTGACCCATGTGACTCATGTTGGTCTGACCCAGTAAGGACAAGTGGAAAGCAGGCGTATCTGGTCTCGATCAGCATGAATTGCTCTCAATTTGATTTGTTCCAAGTTGGAATGTTTTATTCTACTTGAGCTGGCCTTATCCAATTTGATCTAGGAAGGTTGGATTTAACCTGTTTAGAACAAGTTAAAAACTGACTTTAACCAACTTGGAATCCATTTGCTACTATGATAGCTGGTTTCCCTTGGAAACCTGACATTCAGAAATGGCTTAGCTAGTGTGAGCCTACTGTGAACCATCCCGACCCAGATGAAGTCAGTTATTAGAATTCTTCTGTGTGGTCTGATACACTTAAAGAAAGTGGGAATGGTAGAAATCCAGGTTTCACAGGTTAGGGAGAAAGCAGGGCAGGGGAGGGGGTAGGGACTGGAAGGTGCCATACTTAAACTCTTCTAGATACAGGTCAAATGGAGAGTCAGGGTCAAGAAATTATTATTTTTTTTTAAGATTTTTTAAAAAATTTATTTGACAAACAGAGATCACAAGTAGGCAGAGAGGCAGACAGAGAGAAGTGGGGGAAGCAGGCTCCCTGCCGAGCAGAGAGCCCGATGCAGGGCTCAATCCCAGGAACCTGAGGTCATGACCTGAGCCGAAGGCAGAGGCTTAACCCACTGAGCCATCCAGGCACCCAAGAAGTGATTATTTTTTAAACTATGGATCAAGGCCCCAGGAAAGGTAAGAGGGCACAGAATAGAGGGACTGGATTGGACCCAAAGTAGGGACAAAGGTATATTGTAATTAAATTGGGAACAGAGGAGAATTAGATGGATGTGGCAATGAGTAGTTTTAATATCGTGTGAAAAAAATTTAATTTTTATCCCACAGTTGTAACTCTGGTTAAACAATTTACATAGCTGATTTTTTCTTTTGACAGGTCTATCAATTTTCCACTAATTACTCCCTACTTTCCCTGAAACATCTGGAGAGCACACACGCCTCCGTGTCCTCCCTCACCATACCTTCCTCATCCCCAAGGAAGGAAGTGAAAACAAGCAAAAGGCTGGGGCCTTTGCCAGCCAAGGGAAGACAGTTTGTAGGAGTTCATGACGGCCCCTCCGGAGACCCTACTGAAAGGACATATGGTCTGGGCTACAGCAAGCGACCACCTCTTCACCACTTCCTGCTCTCATGTAACACGTGTTGGGGCGGTGGCCAAGACAGTCACCACCCAGCCCCTTCAACAGAGGGGATCCGATGGTTACGTGACTATATGTGTGCCCAAGACAATCCTGGTTTATATCTGAGGTCCCAGTGTCATCATTAATAGTGTTCCCTTTCTCTCCCAAAGCAGTCCCAGTATAGGCAACAAATGATATGATCAAGCCACCTAAGGCCCAATGTCCCCCCTCTGTCCCAATATTCTACTCTTTCTTCTCTTCCACAGAGATCGCATCCATTATCATAATTTAAAATTCTGTCTCTCTTTGAAGATAACTCCAGAATTTTCATCTCCATCTTTATTTCCTGAGTCTCAGTCCATATCCCCACTGGGACAGTAAATGAATAACCCACGTAGTGTTGGTGCAAATGACCCAGGCTGAGGTACTGCTGTAGCCTCTCTCCCGTCATCCACCCCCACCACCCAGAAACGTGTCCCCTGGGTCGTTACTGAGACCAGACTCCACTCTAAAGAAAGATGGGAAATATGTGTTCCCATGTTGGAAAATAAAAGGGTATTTGCACATGTTGCCAGGGTTCCTCTGGAAAGCATCCAGGAATCGTTCCAGAAATTCCATTTCCAGGTGTGTGTTTCTTTAAGGAAACATTTTGCAGCTGAGAAGGAACAGCCCGCATGGTGCCACTGTCTGTAGGCGTTGCTATGGCAGATCAACCTTATTATGGAATAGCAAAGGAAGGAGTCATGGGGAAAACACAACATGAACGGGCAGAGCACGCACTCCACCCCTGAGGAAGCCATAATCAGGTAGCAGCCACGTTCTCAGAACGCGCGCATTAAACAGACCGACTTCCCCGGCTGCAAACCCACAGCGAAGCCCTGCTGGATGGGGAGATGTCCTCCAGGCCAGGACCAGGAGCCAGCCCCTATTCCTGGAGAGAAGGGGCGAACCGTGAAGAATCTCTGAACCAGGTGCCCAGGTGAACCAGGTGCCTATTCAGGTGCCCAGGTGAACCAGATGCCTATTCACCCAGGAGAAGGAAATGCCCGAGGTGCCTCTATTTCTTTATTCTGCAGCATGGACTGAACACCATTAACCAAATGATTTGAGACCCACTGGCTGGAATAATAAAAAAAGAGAAAAGCCAGCTGAAGTGGGTTAAACACTGTCTTGGGTGGGCTCTCCCCAAAGGGAGACCCTGAGATGAGGATTCCAGGAAGTGTAACTGACTCCAGTGGTGACCTCGAGAAGCATGTGGGGGGTGGGGGTGGGGTATGGGGAAGAAAGAAAAGTCATGGAGGATGTATTGATGAGTAAATTACTGCTGTGGACAGGTGGGGCTGAGTCCTGCTGGGCTCCGGGTAAGGGCAACACACTGCAGAGTTGTCCTGCTGAGAGCGGGCGGCGGCGGGCTGGGTGGAGGAGAAGCGTCTATTTCTCCCTCAGTGGTGGGTCACTCTCCTAGTGCTAACTCACTGCGACCTCTGGCCTGCTGCCCACCAGGAGGAAGTGCACTCCTGGGCTGGAAATTGCCCTTAGGTGGACAGAGCCACGAAAACATTCTTAGGTGGGGAACGAGCTCTAGGGCCAAGCCTAGACATATGGTTGGGGGACCAAAAGTCTCTCCTACAGAGAACTTTCCCCCTCATCCAGAATGGAGGAAAGGAAGGCATCGAGCGCAGAGCAAAGCCAGAGGATGAAGACAGCAGGAAAACTTGAGGTGCCTGCCCCACATCAAAGCTTAGACTTGAAAAATCAGACATTTGAGCTTCCAGAGGACACTGCGTCTGTCCCATTCCACGGGTGCACCTATTCTTCCCCTCCCCCACCCACATTTGAGATACGAATCCATTTACAGGGGCCGGACAGGAGAGCTGCAGGCTGACAGTGTCCTCACAACTCTTCCCTAAGCAGCAATGGCTCTTTCCATTCCCATTAGACTGGAAGGGGCGTTATGGTGGCTGCATGCAGAAATCATATGCAGAGGATCTCAAAGTGGTTCACTGGGAACCCAACTGCTAGAAGCAGCTTTCCTTAGGGGCGGTATAATCTCCTGTGGTGAGACCACGCTGGGTGTGTCCATCCCCTGTTTGTTGCGTAACCTTAGACAAATTTCTTCATCTTTTTATGCTAATGTTTACTCATCTGGGAAACTGAGTAAAATAATAGTAAACTTCTCATAGGGTTGCTTGAGAGTTAAATGAGACAAGGCATGCAAAGCCTTATCACAGTACCTGGCACACACTAAATACTCAACTAACTCCTATATTATAATTTCTCACTCATTCAACAAATATTTATTGAGTCTCTTCCATGTGTCAGATCCTATTTTAGGCACCAGTCAACAAGAGACTCAACTCTTGCCATGAAATATAGATTCTACTGCCTTAGAGACCAACAATAAACAAGTAAACACATCAGTAACTGTTATAATATCAGGTAATAATAAGTGCTCGAGACCTGCAAAGATCCTCGAGAGCGTTCTAGGCAGTGGGTAGAGGAAATATGAGCGTTATGAGGTGAGAATAAAGTTAGTGGGTTGAGAAAAAGCACTAAGGTTGGTGTGGTGAGAATGGGGGGCAAGAGAGAAGGTAAGAGGGGGAGGCGGCTGTGATAAGGAATCTGGATTTCATGCTAAGTTTCGAGCAGGGTTTGACATGACTTGATTTGCAGTTTTAAAATGTCTCCTGGGGGTGTCTGGGTGACACAGTTGGTTACTCATCTGCTTTGGGCTCAGGTCATGATGCCAGCCAGGGTCCTAGGATGGAGCCCTACATCAGGCTCCCTGCGCAGCAGGCAGTCTGCTTCTCCCTCTCTCTCTGCCTTCTGTCCACCCCCACTTGTACTCTCTCTCAAATAATTAAATAAAATCTTTAAAAAAATAAAATAAAATATCTCCTGGCTGGCTATGGAGAACAGACTGGGGGAGGGATAACAACAGAGGATAGAGAGGGATGAACTGTGAGGCTACTGGAGTAGGTCCAGAGAGAGGTGGCAGTGCTTCTGCTGGGTGACAATAGCCAAAATATGTAAAGATGCTGAGCTGTGGTTGAATCTGGCTTATATTTTGCAGATGGAACCAACCACACTTATTGATGGTATGGATGTGGAATGTAGGGCAAAAAGAAAATTCAGTTGCAGTGTATAGGCTTAGGGCCCGAGTATGGCCTGAGTAAATGGTGGTGCTCTTGATTGAGAAAGGGGCAAACCTAAGAAGGCAGGTACTAGGAGGGGGCCTTGAAGGAAATTCAGATTTTTGACTTTGAACGTGCAAACTTTGACCTGTCCAGTAGGCATCCAAGTGGAAATGGTAGGAAGGTGGTTGACTTAGAGGAAAGGTCTAGGCTGGAGAAATGTTTGGGATGATTAGGGTATGGGGTGATTAGACTGGGTAAGATCACCTAAGGAGTAAGAGAAGATAAAGAACAAGTCTAAAGACTGAGCCCTAGAACACCTCAACATTGGAGGGAAAGAAGAGGAGAAAAAGCCATCAAAGGGCATGAAGGAGTGACCAGTGAGTAGGAAGAAAGCCAGGGGAATGGGCTACCCCAAAATTCAGGCAAGGAAAGGGTCTCCAGAATAAAAGAAATGACAATAAGAGGGCAACTGATGTGAAGGTGTGACTTAACCAGTATATTTAGCAATATGGAAGTTGTTGTGACTTGAAAATCCTAGTTTCAGTATTACTAAGGAGAATAAAGCCTGACCGATAAAGGTCAAAGAAAGAACAGGAAGAGAGGAAGTAATGCTAGTGACAACAGCTGTTTTGAGGAGTTTTGCTATAAAAAGAGCAAAATAAAGTAGTAGATAAAGGAGGAATTGGAGGTCAAGGAGAGATTTATTTTTAAATATAAGAAGAGATATTACAACATACTGGTATGCCAATGGAATGATCCACTAGTAATGGAAAAATAGATGATACAAAGGTAAGATGCAAAGTCCTTGAATGAGAAAAAGGGATAAAAACCTATACACAAGTGGTGGGGTATCCTGAACAGAGGCAGTGACAGGTTCTCCTTTGTAACAGGAAGAGAAGCAGAGGCTAGAAATAACAGCTGCATGAAATATTCATGGATGCTTAGGGCAACTGCTTCTTTTTCCTTAAAATTCCTCCAAATTCAACTTAAGTACCTATTAAATGGCTCAATTGGGGCTGAAGGTTTTGTGCTGCCTGCCAAGCAATGATTGGGGTTAAAAGCCAAACAAGACAGTAAAAGCAGAGGACATGAGCTCAGAGAACACATTTTCTCCCAACCTTGCAGGCCTTCAATAAATGTTGGATTGACTTAAATTATGAGAAATTAAAGTTCACTTGTTGAAGGCCTGCTTAAAAGATACGTACAGATGGTGTAGAAAGCCATTATTCTGAGGAATTAATACAGCTTCAACAGTCTTCTGAGCAAATCTGTCTGCAGATGGAAAATATGGAAGGATGGAACCTCCACCATGGAGAACTAGCACTAGTCCACCAACATGGCCTCTGTTAAAAAATATAGCATTCTTTTTGTTAGTATCTAAAAATGTATAAAGAACTTACACAACTCAATGTCCAACAAACAAATAATGCAATTTAAAAATGGGTAGGAGACATGAACAGATATTTCTCCAAAGAAGACCTACAGATGTCCAACAGACACATGAGAAGATGTTCAACATCGCTCATCATCTGGGAAATGCAAATCAAAACTATAATGAGATATCATCTTACACCTGGCTAAAATGAACAACACAAGAAACATCAGTGTTGGTGAGGATGTGAAGAAAAAGGAACCTTCATACGCTATTGGTAGGAATGAAAATTGGTGTAGCCACTGTGAAAAACAATATGGAGGGTCCTCAAAAAAATTAGAAATAGAACTACCCCATGATCCAGTAATTGCATTACTGGGTATTACCCAAAGAATACAAAAACACTAGTTTGAAAGGATATTTGTACCCCTATGTTTATTGCAGCATTATTTACAATAGCCAAGATATAGAAGCAACCTGAGATAAATGAATAAGATGTGGTGTATAAATGCAATGGAATATTATTTGGCCATAAAAAAGAATGAAAATCTTGCCATTGGCAGCAACATGGCAGGATCTAGAAAGTATAATGCTAAGCAAAATAAGTCAGAGAAAGACAAATACTGTATGATTGTATTTATATGTGGGATTTAAAAAAACAAAACAAACAAACAAAGGGGAAAAAAAGAAAGACAAAACAAAAAACAGACTTTTAACAATAGAGAACAAACTCATGGTTATCAAAGGGGAGGTGGGTGGAGAATGTGTGAACTAAGTAATTGAAATTAAAGGGTCCACTTATCATGATGAGCACTGAGTAATGTACAGAATTGTTCAATCATGATATTGTACACCTGAAACTAATATAACACTGTATGTTACCTACATGGGAATTAGAATTTAAAAAAATTTTAAAAATTAAAGCAAAACATTTTGGTAATGAAATCACAATAGGCTGGAATATTTGATGATATTTGTATTTGTATTTAAAAAATATATATGGCATCTTTTTAGTCCAACTTACCAATCTCAATGTGTTACAAGCTCCCCCCCAAAAGAGGCCAGGTCTTAGTCAATACTCCATGGTTTCCCCAAATAGCCAGGTGTGTAGCCAATGCGTGTCAGTGAACATGCTATTCACAGTCCTTTGCGATGAAGATCAGATCCCCTGGATATGAAAGGAGACCCTCTTTACATCATGTTCCCTTTAAAGTTTCTAATTGAAACCCAAAGCCTAGACCCCAAAGAGCTCTGATAAAGAGACTTCTGAAGTTAACGATGAGAACTAGCTTCCATATAGAAAAGTCAGGAGGTCTAGTATATTTGCCTGGTTCACCTAGCACTTCCTGCAGTGGTAATAGTGAGATTTTCCTACTAAGTGCATCATGTAGGAGGATGGGCAATACTTTACCCAAAAGATTTACTCTCCGCCTATCTACCACACGAAGAAGACCATTTGCTTTGTATCTGAAGCCACTTATAAAAACTCCCCTATGGCAACCCATGAGGGTCCACACAAAGTCAACAATAATGAATGGTTTCTTGATCCAATGGGATGACAAGATTTTAATCAGAAAAAAAAAAAAAAAGCCTTAGAATTTCCTGGTCCCTCAGGAAGTGCCTTATCCATAGACACTGTCTCTCCTTCCTTCTCCCACCACTCCAATGGGTCCTGTTGCTATTGATACACTCCCTTCTCGTATTCCCTTCACCTCCATACCCAAGAGTCCCACTCCTTGGCCCTCCATAAGGGCTGTCAGACCCATGGACTATTTTCTCCCAAGGATGAGCTAATGAGGGCTAGCGATTTTAGAAAACCAAACCTCAAAATCAAAGGTCTGCAACATAATCAAATCCTCCATACTTCCAAGAATTACCTCCTATATACCTCCGAACCCATTTCTCATATCCCTGTGGGTGTATGCTGTGAGTGCTGAAGGGGGTGAGGCTGGAGAAACAGACTTGTCCCACCAGGAAAACCTCCACATCTGAGTGGCTGTATGGGAACTCAGAACTGGGTATATTGTAAGTTGCTTTCTAAGACCCTGAACAGCATATACAAACTCGCTTTTCTCTGTGGGATGCCCAAAAAGGGCACAAGGCATCACAGCAATTCTGTATAAAGGCTGGTAACCGAGCTTGGGGAAAGGAGCATGAGTGAGGGGTGCCCCCAAACTTGGATCAAGTTGCTCTTCGAGAGCCCAGTCAACACATCAGCTTAGAGACAGATACTGCCATCTTCCAGAAGGTGAAGCCCACAGGCCAAGTGAAGCCCATGGGCCAGAGCAAGATTCTGTATAAGACACCTGATTACATTAGCATGTTCAAAGGAAGAAAATATGGAAACCAAGTAGAAGTAGGTCAACTTGGAATCTAGAAAAACCTCAGTGAGAAAGGCACACTTGAGAAGTACACCTCCATGCTGAGGGAGTCTATCCTCAACATGACCTGTGGCCACTTCCTCGTGATCACTCTCCCGCTGGTGTAGGAGGTGAACTGCAAGCAGCTAGGGAGTTCCCAGCATCAACCCCTGATAGACCCAAAGACTCCTTCCTTGTCTCTCATCTGCCTCTGCTCCAGGACAATCAAGACTGAGAATGCTGTGCACGCAGGTGGGAAGGTCCCGGTACAGGGATGTGACCGCTCTTCTGAGATGAGCTATGGGGTGGGACCAGTGTGGGGGTCATCAAAAACAGAGTCAACAGAACTATCCAGACTGGAATCAACACCCTCCTTTAACCCCACCTGGTAAAAGAACTTTTTAAATTATTTAGTGTAGAGGAATCTGGTCATTAATTTCAGAACCCCACCCTATAGCATGTATCGGTTTAGTGTTCTGTCAGAGTCCTCAAGACCACCTCTAGGGTCAGCGGTTTGCTAGAAGGGCTCGTGAGATTCAGCATATGGTTGCATTCACAGCACACTCACGGGATTTCTCACAGGGAAGGGCTGCAGAGCAAAATCAGCAAAGGGAAAAGGCTAAGGAGAGAAATCTGGAGGAAACCAGATGTAAGCTTTCACAAGTCCTCTCTCAGTGGAGTCACACAGGACCAGCTTAATTCCTCCAGCAACAAGTTACAGCAACACATATGAAATGCTGTCTATCAGGGAAGCTCATTAGAAATCCCGTGTGTAAGGTTTTTATTGGAGACTGGACATATAGGTACCCAACTGTACTAAAATTCCAGACGCCCAGAAGGAAACCAGGTGTTCCATGGTAACCAGCACTGTATAAGTAGGATGGGTATGGTGAGCCACCCTTATCATTTAGGGAAACTTTACATCCATTCAGAAGACATTTTACTGGCCAAGTTCCCACCAAGAGAACAACGTTGCAACCTTGCTCCTTCTAAGGAGAGTGGTCTCAGTCCTGCTGTGTTAACTCTCCCGCACAAGTGTGTATAATCAAACAAGTCATCCATACAGCAATACTATAAAGTTGTGGTTTTTTTTTTAAAGATTTTATTTCTTTGACACAGAGAGAGAGATCACAAGTAGGCAGAGAGGCAGGCAGAGCGAGAGGAGGAAGCAGGCTCCCCACGAATAGAGAGCCCGATGTGGGGTTTGATCCCAGAACCCTGAGATCATGACCTGGGCTGAAGGCAGAGGCTTAACCCACTGAGCCACCCAAGCACCCCACAATATAAAGTTTTTATAAAGTATGAAGTTGAAAAAAAAATATAAAGTTTTTATAAAGTATAAAGTTGAAAAATAAAAGAGTACAGTTTCAAACGTCATCAACCATTCCTTTGCTGTCTTCTTAAAGTCCTAAGATAAAACATTCCTCCAGATATTGATGTGGACATCATTTTTTACCAGGAGAACCCCGTGTGGTACTGCCATCAAGATTCTGGTGCTTCGGGGCACCTGGGTGGCTCAGTGGGTTAGGCCTCTGCTTTGTCTCAGGTCATGATCTCAGGGTCCTGGGATTGAGCCCCGCATCGGGCTCTCTGCTCAGTGGGGAGCCTGCTTCCCCCTTTCTCTGCCTGCCTCTCTGCCAGATTTCTCTCCTTAGAAATCTCTCTCTTTCTTTCAAATAAATAAATAAATAAAATCTTTAAAAAAAAAAAGATTCTAGTGCTTCAAGTTGGCAGAACAGAACATACACACAGCCAACCCACCCACACCCCTGTCTTCTACCACCACCCTGCACTGAGGACCCTTACTAAATCAAACTTTAAAGGAGCCTATTTGACTTGGAGTGCTAAATATTGTCACAAACCATCCCTCTCTCATCCTCCCCCAAGCCAAAATTTCTCAGCCTGGTGGTCCCAAGTCCTGGTTCCCAGACCCGGAGAGATTCCCACTCTTCATCCTGGAGACCGTTTCGGGGACCCTCCTGGGGACAGCACACAGTGAAGCTCAAGGAGGAGCCCTTCCTTCTGAGCCACATAAAAGCACTTTCACACAGCTTTCTCTTTTCTCCATGCAACAGTCTCTACTCCCACATCCTTCTACAGCCACACTATTTACTTATTTTTGCCTTTCTGAAATAAGTTATTACCTTGGCTCAGGCTAGGTCACAGTGAAATTTTCTTTATACTGTTTCTCAAATATCTTGTGGTCTATGAACTCAACCTCCCTGAAGTCAACCTTGAACCTACGCAATGGTAATGACTCAATTGCTCTTAGACCCAAGGAAATCCTAATCCCCAGGTTCATTTCACACAGTAACAAGTTTGCCAGTTTATTTTTCTTTTCTTTTTCAAAGGACAGAGTTTAGGGAAGCAGTGAGAAGAGATTAGCTCTCTAAAGTCTACTGGCTCAATCAGTCCATTCATGGAAACCAGGTTTGGGTGCCTCTCCACGCCCAGAACATTACCCCAGTAGGAATTTCCCTTCTGGTTTTTGTTTCCTTCCAAATTTAGAATCTGGGCTGTCTGTGTGTGAGGCTGGGGGTGTTTCAGGACAAATGACATCATGTCGACCCATAGAAACAGATGTTCCGGCTCTCCGTCCTCCATGAACTCAGTTTCATGCCATCTACTGGAATGGAAACTCACCAGGCCATCCGGAGGGAGTTTCGAAGATGAGTGGGAGGGACGGCACTGCTTTCCTTCCATTACAACAGGAAGGGCCAGGGCTGGAATAAGTTAGTGAGGACATCAAGAAACAAGCATGGAAACCCAGTGCTCAAACCCACAGTAGGTAAGGACTCTGGTCCACTGAACAGATTTGTAAACAAGATGCTGAAATAATTTTTCCACTCCTCTTCCCACCCCCTCCCTCCCTACAGAAAGGCACAGGATATTTTTAGCATGAAAAATAAATGCCCCATAAAAATGAACATAAAAATACCATACAGAGGACAGGGTACCCTCCCACCCGTCACCAAGAGATCCCTGGAGGGACCATTAAATTAAACAGGCTTCAAAGCCATTACTGGAGGAGTGGATAGGCACAGGCCAGCATAATCTGAAAAGAGCTGGGAAGGAAAATAGGAAAAAAAAAAAAAAAAGGAAAAAAGGAAACTGGCCCAAAGAATCCTACAGGTACATATGGGGCATGTGGGACCGGGTGGAAATCCACGGCCCACACTGCGTGATCTCAGGGCTGTTTATTTGCAAATCCAGTGACCACCCCTCCGAGCTCATGTCTCCCGTCCTTCCCTTGGGGTCTCACGCAGTCCCCGTCCTTCTGCCCCCCCCCGCCTCTGCGGAGCTGTCTTACGGGGTGTCTTCCACATCTCGGCCTCAAGCTCACCAGAAGCCCTGGCTTTGGGTCCCAAAGCTCCGCCTCCTCCTCTCCCGCACCCCACCCCGTGAGTCACTTCCTGTTCCGGGTCAAAACGGCGGGGCCTCCTTCCCTTCTCTCGCACGCCACGTTCAATCCGTGAGCAAAGCCCGCTGGCCCAGCTTTCCGAATACGCTCAGGTCGGACCCCTTTCCCCACCTCCGTCGCTCCCCGCTGCCACCTGGGTCACTGCACTCGCTGCCCGTTTCTCTCCCTCCTTTGCCCCTTTGGACCACGGACCCCAACACACGGAAACCAGGTGGACATTGTTGAAACGGAAGTCAGATGGGTCACCTGACACTCAGGACCCTGCAGAAACCTCCAGTCCTCGGCGGAGGGAAGGCTGCCGTCTGTGGGCTGGCCTTCGAGGCCGGCAAGGTCCAACCCCTGGGCTCCTGCCTTCGCCCTCCCAGCGAGCCGCAGGGCTCCAGGCTGGCTGTCAGACTCCCACACTCCAGTCCGCAGCCTTGCCCTTCCTCTGCCAGAAGCGCGCTTCCCCACATGTCCTCAGGGTCCCTCCTCCCATTTCTTCAGGCCTCTCCTCAAATGCCACTTTCTTGGCCACTCTGTGCACAACTGCGACCACCCTGACGTTTCTGTGCTTCTTTCCTTCCTTGATTTCTCTCCCTAGTGCTTATCGCCTTTAATCCTACTGTGAGTAAATTTTTTACCTTGTTTTTTTGTCTGTCTGTTTTTCATTTTTTGTTTTAGAGAGAGAGAGAGGGAGGGCTCATGTGTGAGGGGAGGGGAAGGGCAGAGGGAGAGCTCCCTGCTGGGTGCAGCCCCACATCCGGGGCTCCATCTCAGAGCCCTGAGATCATGACCTGAGCAGAAATCCAGAGTCTGAGGCTAAACAGACCCAGGCATCCCTTTACTTTGTCTGTTACCTGCCTCCTCTGTAGGACAGAAGCTCCATGTGGGCGCACATCTCAGTCTCTTTATGTTTGCTTTTGCAGCTGCAACTCTAGCAAAACTTTACTGAATAAATTGAATGAATGAATGAATGAATGGATGGATGGATGGACAGTCCATGCTAAAAATCCCCAAGCCCTGCCGAGTGCCCTGCTCTAAACACTGACCCCACTCCTTCTGCCATTGTCCTGAGCGGCTTCCCGCTAAACTGACGCTCCGTTGTGCTGCGTCTTCGCCTGACGGGGTCTTATTTCTGACGACGTAACTCGGTCTCTGCGCAAGTCAGAAAGCCAGGGCAAGCCTCTCAAAGTGACGCAAGGCAAATGGCTTCGACACTCCTCATTTGTAGAGTGGGTGTAAAAACACCACCTTCCATTAGGTTGTTGTGAGGGTGGTGAGGCGACCTGTCCGGAGCATTTCTCCTGGTGCCTGATTGTGCAGGGGCTCAGTTAGCACCATGTCCCTTCCCTGCTGGGTTTGTGCCTTCTGATCACTCCCCAGGGCTGCCAGGCTCTCCCCGGGGTCTCTCCCTCCAGTGCTTCCCCTGAGCATTACCTTGCTTATGACTACGCTATATCTTCTGGTTATTCCCTGGTTTGAAAATCCGCACGTTCCTTCTGAAGAGACAACATTTCCTTAAACCCAACGGTAGAGTTAAATACAATCAAACTGAGTGAAATCATTCCACGTGGCAAACCTAAGCAAGCCAGTGTGTTCCTAGGAGCTGCTCAGGAAACACTTGAGTAAAGATGGCATCTGGCCCACCGTGAAGGATGGGGTGAGTTCATCAGCTAAGCTCTCTGGACCACTTCTTGGTCTCCATGGGCCACGTGCTCTTCCTTGTCTCTGAGCCATTGTGAAAGCTGCACCCGCTTCTCCCCCCCGGGGTCTAGAAGACCCTGTGTCTCTTTCCCTGGGTCTTCCTCACCCATGGAATACAACACCACATCCTCAGGACCCGAAGGCAGGCCCTCCTTTGAAAAGCCGGCCATACCCTCCCCTCAGGGTGGCTTAGCTGCCTCTCCTAGGCTCCCACCACATCATCTGCCCACCGCGGCATGGACCGTGTGGAGGACCTCCTGCCTGTGAGTCCTGGTGGGCAGGGGACAGCACCCGCGCCCTATTCATCGGTGTGAACAGCACCTATGATGTGTAGCACAAGGGAAGTACTGACCAAATTCTTACTGAGCGGATGAACAAGGGACTACGGGAAGGGGCGGACAACCCAATAACAGCTGAAGAAATGGAAACTGACACCAGCCCGATGGGAGGCCTGTGAGGCATGAAGAGGCAGGAGACACCCGCCTCTTAGGAACGGACCCAGGATGGCACCGCCCCACCAGGCTCCTGCCCCCGGGTCCTCTCCTCTCTACACACATGTTTGTTCTCCCTGAGCCATCTCATCCCTCCCAGAGGCCCCCCCCCCCCCCGCCCCCCGGCCCCCTAAAGCAACAGCCCTGAATTCTTTGCCAAACTTAAGATACGCTTCTCTTGCCTACAGCTTTTTCACTGAAATTGTTACAGCTCCCCCTCCTTCCGCGGGAGATCTCTTGCATCTCTGCATTCAAGGAGGGTTTGCAGGAACAAGCCACTCTGGTACAGGCTGCATTCTCAACCTTTGCAGCTGAAAGCTAACTCCTGCTACAGCCTGTTCTAGGAGGATTTTGGAGATGCTTCCCTGATTGCCAGGGAGAAGTGGTGTTTCATGGTCACAGAGGACAGAGAAGCAAAAGTAGAGTTACTTGCCTTGCGATATATTAGAAAATGTGAAAGCCTAGAGTCTAGATGTGTAAGGCAGGAGTGAGGAACTTCTGGCCTCCAGCTGTTGGCTCAGTTTTCTCCCAACCTTTAGCAAACACAACAAACTGTGGTTACATTAAGGAAGAAAGATGCTTATCAGTCAGATACCACTGTTTGGAAATTATCCAGAGCCTGTTGGAAGGCACATGGGTAGGGATACATTTTACAAGCACATTCTTATCGCTCCCTTCTCTTTCAGAATTCATTTGGGCTTCTTACCTTTTGAATCAACTGTCTTTTTCTCCAGAACCTGTGCTAAATTTTAGAGGAAGTCTTTTGCCTTCCCCTCTTGTTTTGTATTGTTGACTGAAGCCGTAAAGTCACTAGACGCGAGAGCTGGAAAGACCCTTAGAGATTATCTGGTCTAACTCCCTCGTTTTATGGGTGAAGAAACTGTCAGTGCTGACTTTAACTTGGAATTTTATGAGGCCTATTTGTGTTGACAACGTGATTGATTGCTTTGCTTCCGAGACTGAAGATTTGCAAGGGGAAATAGGAAAGAAAAAAGTCAGTGCTCTTCCTGGTGGGAGGGAGCACAGGGTAAGAGTTTTCACAGCTGTAACCTTCCTCAGGCCACATCCACCAGATATAATGCAAGGGCTTTCTACCTGGCGTAAGCCACCCACCACTGGAATGGCTGTAGGAGGTTCCTGCTCCTCTTAAGGAGGAAAGCGCTGGAAGGTTAGAGGTCACTCCATGTGACCAATGAGAAAGGATTAAGTGCCATGAGTGACACTCACTATTCCCAAAGGGGGCTTCCTCTCAGGGATCATGGCTGTTTGGACCTTTTGAAATTAATAGGCTCCCACACACTGTCGCTGTCCAATCCCCTCCCCTACTGAGCAGGGAGACCACAGAACGTGGCCAGAGAAGGTTCCCTGCAGTAAGGCATGGCTTATGGTGGATGGTGCCGGGGGCTGCAGCTTGGAGACATTCTGGAAAAGGCACAAAAATCAGAGCTAGAAAAGCAAAAGTAAAATCTGTTTGCAGAGCCAATGGAAAAGATCAGGAATGGAAACTGGTTTCAAATCAACTGTAGTTGGATTGGTAGTGCCTGCCTGGTTATCAAGAAGGGTTGGGAGGCTGTGGGTTAACAGAAAGGAGTGCCATTATGGATTAGTGATGCCTGCATTAGGCCCAGGTTGGGGAGGAGCAGCAAGCATTTTGTGTCTTTTCTTTTTTTGTTTTAGATTTTACTTTATTTTATAAAAGAATTACACATACATTTTTTAACTATTTCTTTTCCCTTTTTTTTTTTAATTTAATTTTTTTTTTTTTTATTTTCTCGGGCTTTATTTCTTTGAGAGAAAGAGAGAGAGCCCAAGAGAGGGGAGGGTCAGAGGAAGAAGCAGACTCTCCGCTGATCAGGGAGCCCAATGTGGGGCTCAATCCTGGGACTCCAGGATCATGGCCTGAGCCAAAGGCAGATGCTTAACCGACTGAGCCACCCAGGTGCCCCCACACATACACAGTCTTAAAAGTCAAATAGTGTTTCCAAGTTTTATAATGTAAAACAGCAGCCCTCTTCCCATAGTCTTGCCAGCAGGCTCTCTCTCCTCCCTGGAGAAACTATGCTCATAATGAAGCTGGGTTAGAAAGTGCCTGCTGTGCAACTATTAGAGTATGGAGATTAGTATGTGAAAAATTATGGGGGATTTAAGAGTAAAAGCAAGAAGGTAAGTATTGGTCCTGGAGCACATAGAAACTAAAGGATGAACCCACTTTTGTAATACATCCCGGATGACCAAAGAGTTAGGTGGGTTGAATGGTAAACACTATTCATCTGCCACATAGCAAAGCCCTAAAATGACCACTTACCCATTTTCAAGCAAACGGGGTGGGGGGAGTACCTCAGTGGTGGTGGAGGGGAGTGTCAGTTCCAGGGATTGGGGGAGAAGCACCTGGTTCCCAGAAACCAACCCTACAATCCCCTTTGTCAGGTCGACTGATGAAATGTGTAGCCTAAGCTAGGGACTAAAATTCTGATGGACCAGGGAGCAGGCAGTGCCATCACACAGAGCAGGGCTGGGACGTGCTGGTAAGGAGGCAGAGAGAAGCCCTCTCTGTCCACTGCCTGGACCAGCCCAGAGACAAGAGTGTGGAGGGACGACTCTCGTGGTCACACCCCAGGCTGTTAGGGATCCTCTTCCCTGACGTTCCCTGCACGAAGTACCTTTCCTGCATCTATTCAGATAATCATCTGATTTTTCTTTTCTAGTCCTTAATGTGGTGAATGACACTCATTAATTTTTCAAATGTTGAACCAACCTTATATTCCTGGGATGACGCCGTCTTGGTCATGATGTATTCTTTTTTTATGTAATACTGGATTTGATTGGCTAAAATAATGTTAAGAATTTTCAAAATACATGTTCATGAGGGATTTTGGATTATAATTCTCTTTATTATAATGGCTTTGTCTTTGGTAGCAGAGTAATGTTAAAGAGTAAATTGAAGACTGTGTTCTCCTCCGATTTTCTGGAAGAGTTTATTGAAAATTAGTGGGGGTTAAAAAAAATTAGTGTTTTTTTCTTTCTTTTTTTTTTTTTTTAGTTTTTAAATTTTTTATTAATGTATAATGTATTAGTAGCCCCAGGGGTACAGGTTTGTGAATCGTCAGGCTTACACACTTCACAGCACTCACCGTAGCACATACCCTAGTGGTTTTTTTTCTTACATATTTAATAGAATTCACTAGTGATGATATGTGAGTATAGAGTTTTCTTTGGGGGAAGGATTTTAAGTAATAAAAAGTCAGTTTTTCTTTTTTTCTTTTTGTTTTTTAAAGATGTACTTATTTGAAAGAGAGAAGAGAGCACAAGTGGGAGGAGGGGCAAAGGGAGAGAATCCTCAAGCGACATCCTGCTGAGCCTAGAGCCTGACTAGGGACTCAATCCCATGACCCATGAGATCATGACCTGAGCCAAAACCAAGAGCTGGGCACTCAACTGGCTAAGCCACCCAGGTGCCCCAAAAGTCCACTTCTTCAACTTAGGGCTATGTAGGTTATCAACCTTTTGCCCTGAGCTTTTGTAGTTTGTGTCTTTCAAGGAATTGGTCCATTTCATTTAAGTTGTCAGATTTATATGCTTAGAAGTGTTCACAGTATTTCCTTGTCCCTTTAATGTCTGTTGAAGCTGTAATTATGTCGCTTCCTTCTTCTTGATGTTAGTAAATTGTGTCTTCTGTTTTTTCCTAATCTGACTAGAGATTCATCAATTTTATTGACTTTCGAAAAAACAAGTGTTTGATTTCATTGGTTTTCTCTTTGATTTTGAGGTTTAATTTGGTCTACTTTTTTTAAAGTGGAAACTCAGTTCTTTAATTTGAAAGCTTTCTAACACATTTCCTCTCAGCACGACGTTACCAGCATCTTACAACATTTGGTATTGTTAGTTAGAAGTACGGTAGCTCCCAAATATTTGGGCTTTTTTCAGGTATTTTTCTTATTGTTTTCTTGATTTCATTCCATTGTAGTCAGAGAACATACTGTGAATGAGTTAAATTATATTCAATTTACTGAGGCTGTTTTACAACTCAGAATAGTGTCTTAGTGACTATTCCTTCTTGTATACCTGAAAAGAATTACTTTGTTGTGAGTGGGAGTGCTCTATAAATATACAAAGGGTTTGGTTATAGTGTTTATTGTGTTTTTCAAGTCTTCTATGTCCTTATAGATTTTCTACTTATTCCATGAATTTTTAAGAGAACACATTGGAATCTCTGACTACAATTATAACTGCCAGTTCCTCTTTTCAGGTCTATCAGGTTTTCTTACTTGATGTATTTTGATCCTTTGCTACTTGGTGCAAAAACACTGAGAATTGTCACATCCTTTGGTGAACTGATCGTTCCATCATTATGAAATGGTCCTCTTGATCCTTGCTAAGATTTGCCCTGAACTCTACTTGATCTAATGTTATTATAACCACTCCTGCTTTATTTTGACCTGTGTGACTTTGGCATATCTTTTTTGTTCTTTTATTTTTAATCTATACTCATACTTGAAGTGGGTTGCCTGTAGGCAGCATATAGCTGGATGTTGTTGTATTATCCAATTTCTGTCTCTAAATTTGACCATTTGCCCCTTATGCCATTAGTGACGTGCTTCCATCTCACTGTTTGGTTTCTGTTTGTTCCATTCATTCTTGGTGAACTTTTCCCTATTTCATTGATTTCTTTTGGGTTAATTGAATATTTTTAAATAATTTTTAATTTTTTTAATTAACATATAATGTATTATTAGCCCCAGGGGTACAGGTCTGTGAATCACCAGGTTTATACACTTCACAGCACTCACCATAGCACACAGCCTCTTAATGGAATATTTTTATGACTCCATTTCTTCTTCTTTGAGGACTTATTAGTTATAACTCTGTCTTATGTTTAGTGGTTGTGGTAGAGTTCATAGTAAACAGCTTTAATTATCGTAGTCTATCTTCTAGTAATACTATATGTATACATAATGCACACGTACACACGCATAGCTCTGTGTATGCATATGAAACAGTTTACTGTCTACACATCTTACCGTTAACAGAGACTCAGCTGTTTTTCCATGTAGTTTCTCTTCTCTGGAACTCTGCCCTACAACTTCCATCCACCTTAGACTCTAGAACTCCAGGCTCTAGCCCTCCGTTCAGAGAGACCACAATTGTATTGCCTGAGAACTCCTTCCTCCTCCTGTGCTGTCCAGGCGGAAAGCCACAGGACTCATCGCACTGGTGTACCTTTTTTTGGGGATCACAGTCCTGATCTCTCTATTGTCCGGTTTCTTAAAAACAGTTGCTCCACATATTTTATCCAGCTTTTCTCATTGTTTAAGACAAGAGGGTAAAGCTAGTTCCATGATATATTTTTAATACTCTGCTGGATTCATTTGACTAATATTTATGGGGGATTTTTGTGCTCATTTTTATAACTGAACCTGACTCTGTATATATCAAGAGGCACAATTCACTTACGAATTTAAATGCCTATATATGTGTATGTAAGTATAGGCTTCCGCCACTCTGCCAAAGTAGAGCATGACCATGAAAGCTTTCGTATGCCAAAACGGCATAAAGCAAAGAAACACTTAACGTTCATTTGTATGGACATTTTTTTGAGAATTCTCAGACCTCAAAAATTAACATCTCAGGCTTTTCTGATAGCTTAACACACATCTTGCTAACAAATGCTCACAAGGAATCGGGATCAAGCACAGATGCTCACAGACACAGTTCGAACCTCTGATGACTTGATATTGAGATGCTGAGCATGGTTTTGGGGAAGGAGCTTGCTGGGGCCACCCTCACTGCTCCTTGGGTGTGGGCTATTACTGCAAAACCAGCCCTAAATGCTATTTTCATTTCCTTTTTTGCGGGGGGAGGTAAAAGTGAAAATCCTCTTCGGATTTTTTTCCATTAGCGAAACAGGCACTAATGCAGATCTTTCATAAAAGTGAAGTGATGTAACGTGAACTTTCAAAAAGCAGGGGATAGCGGTCTATACATACAGTTTTGGATTCAGTTACATGAGCCTCTTAAAATGTTAAAATGATCTGAAAAGCTTTCGATCTTTTTCTATTTTCTTGAAGAAAATTAAGGAGTGTGTCTCAACTTTTTTTTTTTTTTTTTTCATTATAACCTCCCACTCCTCCTGGAGCCTTTTTAGATATTCTTTTTCTAATTCCCCACCATGAAATTTGAATACCGCAGACACCCTGTATATCTGGACTGGGACTCTTTAGATACCACAAACTCTTTTGATATCCAAGATGTTTTTGCCCCTCTACAAAAACCAATGAATTTTGATCCCACCAAGAATACACGAGATAGGGAGTTAATCTGTCCCTTACAAGTCTGTAACGCTTTCATCTAGAAAACCTTCTGGGCTGCAGCTTTTTTGAAAGAGGAAAGCTTTGATTACCATTTCACTTCCTTAATGCTTACTGGCCTGTTTGATATTTACAATTCTCCAATTGGCCGTTTTATTTTTATCTCAGAAATATGGAGGTGTTACTTGGCCGGGACACACCAGTGTGCTTCGTGGCACCTCCTTTCTGATGGGTAGGTATCCATGGTGATGAGTCAGTGCCCAAGCTCTTCTTGTGAATGGACTTATAAGCCATCCTATAGAACAAAATCTATTTCCTCTACAATTTCAAATACGTTAGTGACACTATGGTTCTTCATAATATTTTATTATTTTAAAATTCCTTATGCATCTGTAGTTATTTCCTTTTTATCATTTTGCATTTTCTTTCTTTTATATGATCTCTCCTTGTTTTTGACCAGTCTTTCCAGAAGTCTATCCTCCTTATCTTTTTTTTTTAAAAAGCCCAGCTTTTAATTTTGTTGTTTGTGTTATTATTATATATTGCAGTAGTACTGTTTTCTTGTTGTTTGACTTCTGCCTTTAATATTTCCTTCTGATTTCTTAGTTTTGCTCTAATTTTCTTTTACCTTCTTCCCAATTTAAACTATTTCCTCACTAGTTTTCAATTTGGTTTTTTTTTTTTTAAGATTTTACTTATTTATTTGACAGAGAGAGCCAGAGAGAGAGAGAAGGAACATAAGCAGAGGGAGTGGGAAAGGGAGAAACAGGCTTCCTACTGAGCAGGGAGCCCCATGCGGGCTTCAGTCCCAGGACCCTGGGATCATGACCTGAGCCAAAGGTAGACGCTTTGACTGAGCGACCCAGGTGCACCGGTTTTCAATCTTTCTTGATTTCTGATACATTTATTTCAATGTATAAATTTCCTTCTAAATCCCGCTTTAGCTATGTCCATAAATTGACTTAAAATACTTTCATTCTGTTTTCTGTTATCTTCATGAGTTCCTTTTTAATCTAATTATTTAATTGTACACTATTTCATATTGCAGACTCCGGGGATTTTTAAACGTTATTAGCAAAGACCATGACGGGTCTTATAGTTTACCCTATTTGTAAGCTAACAAGGTAGCCAGTCACAGTTTCCAAAATGCTGGCAGAAGACATGAGCCTCCTAGATCAGAAGTGAAGGACACAATCACTTCCTTTTCTCATTGGTTCACCTGGCCTCCCGCGTCCCATGAGAACGATGCCTGTGTGGGTCCGGGAGGACCTGTACCTGCACAGTTGAGGGGCCTTGAGATTAGGAAACTCTGATCTTTTATACGGGGTATAGGTCAACCCACCCTACCTGTGCCCCAGAAAGACGCTCTGTCTTCACTTTACTGGACAGCAACCAAACCTGCCCTGTACTGAAGAGGGAGATACTAATCCTCATCTTCCAAGGCTATTTGCTTATACAAACATCCTTAAAAATCTAGTCCATAACAAAAGCTGACAATGTCTCTACTTGGAGGACACACAGAACCGTAAGAGACGTGTGGAGAATTCTCGTTCAATAATTATTCTTCTTCTGGGACGCCTGGGTGGCTCAGTTGGTTAAGCAGCTGCCTTCAGCTCAGGTCATGATCCCAGCGTCCTGGGATCGAGTCCCACATCGGGCTCCTTGCTCAGCAGGGAGCCTGCTTCTCCCTCTGCCTCTGCCTGCCATTCTGTCTGCCTGTGCTTGCTCTCTCCCCCACACCTCTCTGATAAATAAATAAAATCTTAAAAAAAATAATAATTATTCTTCTGTAATTTGTTTCTAACATAATCGTGTTGTGGTCAGAGAACATCGCCTGTGTGATATCAGCCGTTAGGACTCTTTCTCAATGGAGAAGGCTGGGAAACGCCTCTGGGAATGAGGGTACCACGAGACTAGCACCACCTCCATCCCTCCATTCAATCTCCCTTAAGTTCTTGGGAAAAAGCAGGTTATCTTAGGTTGCGACCTACTGTCATTGAGGGGATGGAGAGAAAGGGAATGAGGAAGAAAAAAATTAAGGCAGTTATCAAATGTTCTCACCAGATTCTCAGCCTGGTAGGGTCCTGACGCTGCCCCGATGCTCTCCCCGCGCCCTCCAACACTTCCGTTCCCCCCCTCACCCCTGTACACACACACCTTACATCTGGGCTGCTCCTAGGAATTCCCATTCCACGGAAGTGATAAAGCCAGAAAAGCTCCTTCCCAAGAAATGTAAGGGAACAACAACCTTTGCCCGGCGTATCTGCACCTATGCACCCCTGTGGCCCCGTCCTATACGACCATGAGCTTCTGCACTAGCTGGCAACGGTCTTCGGTCTCCTTAAGGCCTCCTTGAAGTTTTATGTTAGTTCCACAGACTCTGCCTCCTCCCCTCCTCTGTCACTTTCTCAGCTTGGACTACCTATTAGTTGGACCTAGAGTGTTTTAGAAAAGCTAGTGCCCAGGTTCTATTTCTGGAGATTCTGATCCAACTCGTCCGAGGAGGCTCCCAGATTGTCAATAGTATTTACAGCTCCCTGGGTGATTCTAACATGTAACAAATGTTTTCGATCCCTGTCTCTAATTTCCTCTGGGATGATTCGGGGGGAAGGGACCTCACAGCCCAGCTTTTTTTAATTTTCCTGTCAGGAACTGGAAACTTGTCTTCTGTATAATGCTCCAATGATTGAACCCATCTACCTAATAAACAACTATTTAAAAAACAAATTATCTTGAAAATGTAAGCTACATTTGATTAAATTCTCTTAAATCATTTCAAATGCGATTATGTGTTTACTGTGGCTGACTTCTTGAACACTTCAAATATCATAAAACTTTCACAAAGGCAGTGACTACAAAGCTTATTATTATACTTACCCTTGACTGTATTCTAAATCCTCAGAACAATGGACTTATTCATTTCTTTGATAATTTATGTGCTTGTTTTATACCTTCCTAGGGGATATTAGTATACTTATTTTAATATCTTCCTAGAGTTTCAGTAATATATTTTTATTTCTTCCCAAGGGTGGAGTAATATTACTAGACCTGAAAGAAAAAGTTCACTTGCTTGGCTGGGCCAAGGCTACAGGATTTGGGTTACTGGCTGATCCAGTGTGGGTCTGGGCACAGGATTCCTCGTCAGGCTGCGTTAACTTCCGGTGTCACCACAATATGATTTTTAAGGTCACATTTCCACGGGGGCTTTATTTATTTATTTTTACAACCTGCTGTCTTTCAGGAAATGATGTACTTTTAAGTCTCTCTTTGTCAGATTTACAAAACCCCATGTCCTATCAGTTATGATATATCGACTTGGTTTGTTACCTTAAAAAAAAAATCATGTATTCCTTATTGCTGTTTTATTAAAATGAATAGGGCCATCTAGTGGTTTCATTTCATGTGAGATAAGGCATTGGGCATTGGGTCTGGGTGGTATATTCTTTTTTGGGGGGATGTTTGACTAATTCATCTTGTCAGAAGACCCCATTAAAACTTCCTCCTACTTGGTAATTTTAATTCTAATGTGATCACAGATCCTGATTGTTAGACCTTCTTTCCACCTAAATTATTATATGTTAATCCTAGTGCCAGCCAAGCCAGTTCTCTCTTTTCTTGCTAGAGTTACTGTTTTTCTGTATAGTATTGCCTTACTTCATCCCATAATTTTATTTTTTCCCTCAGAAATAAATATATGATAAATATTTATATATTTTTATAAAAAATAATAAGTTAGTGGGAGAAACACACTATCCATATATAAACAAATAACCATTTGTTAAAATCCACTAACAAGAAGCAAGTCCATAATTGGTTATCCATTTTTTGTGTTACAACTGTATTTTTGTACTCATCCTATTAACTTTTCTCTTTTGAGAATACTTATGAGTCCGTGTTCATTCATAGACCCAACTGGCTCCAGATAACCATAATAATAATAATACAATTCTGTGCTCAAATTGTTACAACTTGGTCAATAGAAGCCCTTAAATATGGGTCCTTTGGCCTTTTGATATTGCCCCTAACACTTTTGAAAATAGGATTCTTGCTTTCTGGTGACAACAGGGTATTGCAGGTTCCTTTTGATCTCCACACCGCCTCCCCCTTTCCAACACAAGCCCTGCTTTCTCTTACTTGACGGCAGATTAAAGTAGCGGCCGTGGCAGGATGCATATAAAAGATAAGCAAAAGTCCCACCACTACTGTTCAGCCATTTGCACTAGAAAATATGACTTTAAAAATAAACCATGGTTTCCAATGCTTTTCTCTTCTTATAGTATCTCCTGATACTAAGACTTTGCCTGGTCTCTTAACAGCCAGTTCATTAAGTAGATATATACCTCATACAGTCCAAGTACTGTCCCTACCTTGAGTAATTCACAGTCTAGTAGGAGACAAACTGGATGTAATAAGTCTCTACTCTCTTTGCATTACTTGTCAGACTCTTTCCTTTCCCTTGGCACATAGTACTCCTGAGAATAACTTCCTAGAGATTGAGATCAACACAGAGACTTTTAAAAACAGCCACAGACAAATCATTGAACACTACATCCAAAACTAATGATGTACTATAGGTTGGCTAACTGAGCATAAGAAAAAAATATTTATTTATTTTTTTTTTTTAAAATATTTTATTTATTTATTTGGCAGGTCACAAGCAGGCAGAGAGGCGGGTGGGGGCGAGGAAAGCAGGCTGCCCCCTGAGCAGAGAGCCCACCATGACCCTGAGATCATGACCTGAGCCAAAGGCAAAAGCTTAACCCACTGAGCCATCCAGATGCCCCAATTAAAAAAAAAAAAAAGTCACAGAGGTTTGGAAAGACTGAGATAGAAAGATAGTCAGTGGCTAGAGACATTCAGAAACAAGCAAGAAGGACACAAAGATTAAAGCAATGAGAGGAAGGGAGATGTTTCTTAGTCAAGAGAAGTGTGGGAGACTAATAGGCTTTGTGAATTCAGCTACTGGATGTAATCTGCAGTGTTGAAGATCTCTTTCAGCATTTCAGCATTTGTATGTAAATTTGTATGTAAGTTTGTTCTTTACATGTTGTCCTTTCCTTGTTCTTTACAGCATTTTCATCATGCTTAATGGTTTCCATCTTGCCTCTGTCCCAGTAGCTGTGGGGTTTCCCTTCTTGTCAGTAGTATTAGAGTTAGGTACTTTTCCTTTTTCCACTCACTCTGCTGTGCACAAAGGGTGATGCTTATAAGATCGAACAGTGAGCTGCCAAGCAAAGCCACCATGAGGTAGCTCAGAATGTGTTCCGCTGCCTGGTTTATAAAAGTCTGAAATTCGCATCTGGAAGGTGCGTAGACGTGTCAGCACAAATTGCTCAAAACCGCAGGATGTAAGGATATGAAAAGTCAGAAGCAGGGGGCTGTTGCTAAAATGGGGATCCAAGTTAAATGAAACTGGTTTCCTACACAAAGCCCTAGATAAAGATTTATTACTCATCTACATATTTTGCTATATATGCTGGAGACACAGCCATGAAGACATGAAGACAAACATGGCCACGAAACTCTCAGACTGGTGGAAGACATAGGCAGGCAAGTGATAAGTCAACCCTATTACATATATACAGGCTGCTGTGTGCGTGTTGATAGGGACGCCTCACCCAGAGAAGGCTGAGTATGGTTTAGCCAGGTAGGCTAAATGTCAAGTTAGAAGGAAATGTGACAAAATGTCCAAGCCCTTAGAGTCTAGTAGCATGGTTTGTGGGGCAAATGAGAGATTTCAAAATGGCTGCAACATTATTTCCCATTCTACGTGCTTCTCAGACAATATGACTTTGATACGCCAATGGTCCAGAGCCGAATCTGTGTGATCACAGATCTGAAAGTAATGCTGTGTGTCTTCTAAAACAAAATCAGAAAAGTTGTAGAACGTGGGGGACTTGCTCTTGGAACCAGCGCCCCTGCTATGAGGAAGCCGCCAGCCACTCGAAGAGGGCATATGTGGGTATTTGCACAACACCCAGTGGATGCCCTGGTCAGTAGCTAGCAGCAACCACCAGATACATGAGTGAGTAAACGTTCAGATTACTCCAGACTCCAGCCTTTGCCTGGCTCAGGCCACTCAACAGAGAAAAAGTTCAATAGTAGAGAACCCTTCAAGCATGGTTTGAGCAGGACTCCTTTTCCATTTCTCTTCTGTGTGCGAGCTTTCCCCCTCTGGGTGTGGCTGGTTTCTGTCATGGTATTAAATTGTCGCAGAAGCTGCGGGCTTCACATTCTTACATCTTGTATTCAGAGCAGAAGAGAGAAAGCTGTCTTGTTTCCAACTATTCCAAACCAACACATAAACAAAACAAAACCACCCGGGTGCTTCTCTCTAATTGGTCCTACCTAAGCCAGTTACTGATGCTAGAGAGATTCCATATGTTGATGGGCTTAGGCCTTACTCAGTACAGAATGATTGTAGCAAGAGGCACGTAACTCCATTAACCAGTTTATGCCAATCCAGGCCCATCCTGGAGCAAGGAAATGAAGTCAGTCCCACCAGCCAGAATTCTGCTGGAGAGGAAAATTTAAAGAAACACAACTATATGTTCATTTCGTAAAACATTCCCTCTAGACCACTATTAGATCCGTGCATCAAGGAGTGGCCTGCAGATAGTTTGGTAGTTTCAGAGAGGTCAAAATACTTTAAGACTTGTTTTTTTTTGTTTTTTTATTTTTTGAGGTTTTTAAAAAAGATTTTATTTATTTATTTATTTATTTATTTATTTGTCAGAGAGAGAGAGAGAGAGCGCATAAGCAGGCAGAGTGGTAGGTAGAGGCAGAGGGAGAAGCAGACTCCCTGCTGAGCAGAGAGCCCGATGCGAGACTCGATCCCAGGACCCTGGGATCATGACCTGAGCCCAAGGCAGCGGCTTAACCCACTGAGCCATCCAGGCGTCCCAAGACTTGCCTTTATATATATTCCACAAATTTGGAGCATAAAACTAATTGTTTTCACAGATGAATAGAAATGTTCTCATTTTTATATTCTTAAAGATTATCTATGTTCCGATCAGTTGTCTTCTGCTCAGAATGAGTCAGGATAATTCCTCTGAGCTAACGTAGCTTCTTAGCATTCACGCTCTATTGTCCACTTGACTACAGATTTTATGAGGCTGCATCTATTATCGCTCACTTTTATATCTCTAGCCACAGCACAGCCTAGCGTCTACTCATAAGTACCTAGTAAATACTTATCCAAGGGTGAGTTTCCTTAATTTGCATATTTATCACTTCTGTTATGATGTGTCTAGCTTCAAATCACAGAATGGTTTATTGAAGGATGAAGAATAAGGATGAACATATTAAATTAATGCAAATAACCGACTAAATAGTGAGATGATTCCCTTGCATATGTAGGATAAGAAAATGAATATGCTGGCAAATGGAATCAGGTAAAATGATTTGACATAAAGAGATGAAAAATAAAAGCACGCATATTAAGTGTGTACTTTCAGTACGTCTATATAGGATTATTGAACCGGTGATATTTTTACACCTTGCTCTCAGCTCATTATCTATTATGTAAATATCAAATATGTTTATATTATATATGTTGTAGTTCTGTGGAAATCATTAAAAAAAATAGAAACAGAGTGTATAACTTCTAAATCCTACAGGGAAAATGTATGGTTAAAAAATGCCCACTACGCCTGAGTGGCTCAGTGGGTTAAAGCCTCTGCCTTCGGCTCGGGTCATGATCCCAGGGTCCTGGGATTGAGTCTCGCATCAGGTTCTCTGGTCAGCAGGGAGCCTGCTTCCCCCTCTCTCTCTCTGCCTGCCTCTCTGCCTACTTGTGATCTGTCTGTCAAATGAATAAATAAAATCTTTAAAAAAAAATGCCCACTAATTCAAAGGGAAGCAACTGAAAAGGAAAAAAAAATTACAAAACATGGAATAGGTGAAATAAGTGAAAGTACAAAGTGAAGTGGTTAATTTAAACTAAGCTAGTTTTGTAATTATAGCAAATGTAAATGAGCAAAATTGACCTTTTAAAAGGCTAGATTGGGGAGATCTGGGTCCCTTCGTCTATTAAGTGTTTGCCTTTGGCTCAGGTCATGATCTTGGAGTCCTGGGATCAAGTCCCACATTAGGCTCCTTGCTTGGCAAGGAGCCTGCTTCTCCCTCTGCCTGCCACTCTCCCTGCTTGTGCTCTCTCTCTCTCTGGCAAAGAAGTAAATGAAATTTAAAAAAAAATTAAGGGGCGCCTGGGTGGCTCAGTGGGTTAAAGCCTCTGCTTTCAGCTCAGGTCATGATCTCAGGGTCGAGGGATCGCGTCCCGCATCTGGCTCTCTGCTTCCGCAGGGAGCCTGCTTCCTCCTCTCTCTCCCTGCCTGCATCTCTCCTATTTGTGATCTCTGTCAAATAAATAAAAATAAAATCTTAAAAAAAATTAAGAGGACAGATTGTTGGGTTGGATAGAAATATAAATTATATGCTATTTAAAAGTAACACACCACCTAAAACATAAGGATATAGAAAGGTTGAAATTAAAGCATAAAAAATCTCATTCAAATCTTAATAAAAAGAAAGCTAATATTGAACAAAATGGACTTCAAGGCAAAAAATTTTCTCTAGATATGAAAGAGAGTTACTTCATAATGTCAAAAACATCATCTCACCAGTAAGACGGATCCATTTTTAATTTGTGTGCATCTAAAAACATGCCCTTAAATGCATCTAGCAAAAAAATATTAGAACACAAAAGAGAAATAGACAAAACCACAATCTTAGTGGGACTTTTTGAATCTTTCAATAATTGATAGTCCAAGGTTAGGGAAAAAAGAAAAAGATAGATGATTTGAACAAAATGTTTAAGAAGTTTGACCTAAGTTGATATAAACAGACGTTATAGTCGCGTTTCAGAAATAAGATGGAGCCAAACTTTGGCTCAGATGTCGATACTGGTGATGTTACACACATGCTAACGGGACACGGAAAGGTGTATTACTCATATAACGGGACCAAATACTTACAAACTTAGCAACACACTTCAATAACCTTGGAGTCAAAGAATAAATCACAAGGAAATTTATAATATATTTCAAAAGTTATGGTTCTTCCTTTCTTTCAGAAAATAGAGTAGGGGGAACACTTTTCCCACTTGTTTTATGAGGCTGGCTTAAACTTAATATCAAAACCTGAAAAATATGCACCAGAAAAAATATTGCAGACCAATACCTTTAATAAACGTAGACACAAATACCTTTAAACAAATACAAGCAAATAAAATCTACTGAAGGATATTGTTCTATTGGGGCACCTGGGTGGCTCAAGTTGTTAAGCATCTGCCTTCAGCTCAGGTCGTGATTCCGGGGTCCTGGGTTTGAGCCTGAAAGAAGCTTATCTAATGCATGTGTTTTCCCTGTAAGGCACATCACAACCTCCTTGTGCTTAGAAACATGAAGAAGCAGTTCAGCACTGTCCTTCGGGGGTATTTTAAATAAGAAAGTCACCCTCAAAAAACATAATAATGTAACAAAGGTGACACTAAATACACCATGAAAAGGACACTTGTTTATATTACCACAACCGGAAAAAAAAAATGTTGTCTTCCTTGACCTCAGCTGGAAACATGTGCTCATATAGAATGGCTCCAAGTTTTCACCACTCTGCTCACCTCTGTGAACGAACATGGTAACACTATGAGTGTTGATTTGGGGGTTACAAATAAACTTTAGCAAGGAGATGACTTTGCAAATACAGAATCTGCAAATAATGAGGATCAACTGTAAATAAAAATACATTGTATTACTATGTATTAGCAAAAAAATTAGAAATGAGAATTTAAAATACCTTTAAGATGTAAAAAAAAAATGAAATTCTTAGGCACAAATTTATTTCAGAATAAAATTTAAATTGAAACCCACAAAATTTTGCTAGAAAAATGATCTAAATAAATGAAGATATATCTCACGTTTATGAATTGGAAGATTCAATATTATTAAGATGTTCATCTCCCCCAATTCATTTACTGATTCAATACAATACCAATGATCAACCCCAAAGTCGTTTTCTTTATAGAAATTGGCAAACTGATTCTTAAATTTATATGGCAATGCAATGGGCTAGACTCACTAAAAGAATTTTGTAAAAGGACCAAAGTTTAAGAAGTTAAGTTACCTAATTTCAAGACTTACTAGAGAAATCCAGTAATCATGACAGTGTGGTATTCATGTAAGAATAGAAAAATGAATAAAGGGGTCCCTTGATGGCTCAGTCAGTTAAGTGGCCACCTTTAGCTCCGGTCATGATCTGAGGGTTCTGGGATCGAGTCCCACACCGGGCTCCCTGCTCAGCAAGGAGTCTGCTTCTCCCTCTCCCTCTGCCTGCTGCTCCCCCTATCTGTGTTCTCTGTCAAATAAATAAAATCTTTAAAAAAAAAGAAAAGAAAAGAAAAGAAAAATGGAAAATAATGTAAGTTTAGAAAGAGATTTACATGTATGCAGGTCAGCTGATTCTCAAAAACAACTGCCAAGGCAATTGAATGGAGGAAAGGCACTCTGCTCCAAATTGCATTGAAACTGGGTTCTCATATGGAAAAGAAAATGAAGTTCGACCACTGCTTCACAGCATTCACAAAAATTGATTCAAGAAGGGCCATAGCTAAAATTATAAAGCTTCTAGAAAAAAGCAGAGGAGAATATCTCTACAAATTTGGGGCAGGCAAGCCATTTCAGAAAGAACATTTCAAAGCATTTGCTATAAAAAAGTTGATGAATTGAACTTTATCATAGTTCAAAACATAAGTATTATATCTAGAACATATAAATAACTCATATAATTCAATAATAAAAAGATAACTCAAATTTTATTTATTGATTTATTTTTAAGATTTTAAATTTTTTTTATTTGTCAGAGAGAGATCACAAGTAGGCAGAGAGGCAGGCAGAGAGAGAGAAAAGCAGGCTCCCTGCTGAGCAGAGAGCCTGATGTGGGGCTCGATCCAAGGACCCTGAGATCATGACCTGAGTCAAAGGCAGAGGCTTAACTCACTGAGCCACCCAGGCACCCAACAACTCAAATTTTAAAAAGGGGTACCAGACCTGAACATTTACTTCACAAAAGATAAATAAATGACCAAAAAGCATACACAAATGTGATTAACAGCAGTAGACATCCGGAAAAATAAAATATAAAATAAAATAAATAAAGATGGCTGAAAAGGCCACACTAGAATAGCTAAAACAAAAAAACTCTATAATAACAAATGTTAGCAAATCTGTGGAGTGGTTGGAACTCTCTACACATTGCTAGAGAGAGTATAAAATTATACAACTCTTTTATTAAAATGTATAGCAATTCCTAATAAAGTTAACCTTAAAAATGTTCAGGTCTACTGAACAAAAAGCCTTGTATAAAAAAATGTCTTTCTTTTTTTTTTTTTTTTAAGATTTTATTTATTTATTTGACAGACAGAGATCACAAGTAGGCAGAGAGGCAGGCAGAGAGAGAGAGGAAGAA
>NC_081569.1:33482792-33485445 GCF_022355385.1 Mustela nigripes | reverse complement strand
AGGCAGAGAGGCAGGCAGAGAGAGAGAGGAAGAAGCAGGCTCCCCGCTGAGCAGAGAGCCTGATGCGGGGCTCAATCCCAGGACCCTGTGACCATGACCTGAGCCGAATGCAGAGGCTTAACCCACTGAGCCACCCAGGTGCCCAAAAATATCTTTATTCATAATAGCTGTTAAGTTAGAAACAACACAATAAAATGGACAATCATGTTGTATCTTCAAACTATGGAATAAAAAATAACCAATCATGGATGCATGAAACAATATGAGTCATTCTCAAAAACACTATGTTGGGTAAACACAACCCCATACAAAAAAGTAAGTGCTATATTGTTACATTTACTGAAGTTCTAGAATAGATAAAATTAATCAACAGTGAAAGAAAAATAGTTGCTTGAGTGGGGAGGACAAGCATTGACTAGAAGAATTTTTCTGATATGATTAAGATGTTTTGTATCTTATTTGGGATGTTGATTAATGTTCAAAATCAATCAAATTAAACTCATAAGCGAATTTCATTGTACCTAAATTTCATCTTTTAAAAAAGCCTTTGAATGAGATTGTTCTGGGCATAACGGCCACTCTCAAGTACACACATCTTTCACGTAATATATCAGACTGCAAATGTGAAAACCTAATTATCATTGTGGTTGTGGAACAACTGGAACCTGTATTCTCTGCCATGGGAATGTGAACTGACACAAATCACTTCAGAGAGCAGTTTGACAGTATTCAATACAGTTGAGTGTGTGCCTCCGACCCAGAAATTCCACTAGTAATTATGTACCTCCTAAACTCACGTGTATAGTCAAAGTATATTCAAAACATATATATTTAAGTATAGTCAAGGCAGTATGTAATAGTTATAAACTAGAAATCACTCAATACTCACCAACAGGAAAATGGATGTGCAAATTCCATATTGGCCATACAACTGAATATCAAACAGCAATGAAACAAACAAACAAAACATAGGATCACTCCCATCAGTTATGCTTCTGAGTAGTGCTCCTACGGCTACTCCCTAGTTTCCCAAACTGAGTGGGAAAAAAGAAGGCACAGAAAAATACACACTGCATGATACTATTTCTCTAAAATCTGAAAATATTTAAAAATCTACTCAATAAACCCCCCATGCATAAATGCATAAATACAGATGGTATGAAAACATGAATGAATAAGGAGGTTCGAGTTCAGAATCGTGATTACCTCTAGGGAAGGCACGAAGTACCCAGAGGCTCCATCTTTACTTCCAATGTTTTATTTTTTAAAATCTGAAGCAAGTGTGGAAAAATATCAATATCTGTTATGATTGGTGGTAGATACAGGGTATTTATTTGAGATACTACTACTCTACATGCATTTCTGCATGTTGAAATATTTCAAGATAAACAAAGAGAAGAAGTCAACTCTCCGAGTCAAGCTTAGAGGGATTGGTGTGAAGGACGGATAAACAGTTTCATTGTCTCCTGAAGAGAAACTGCAAGCTATCCTATTGCCCGAGAACCACGGGGGTCATTTATTCCTGGGGGCTTTGAGCATACTTTAGATATATATCCTTACCCTCTTTCCACAGAGGACTCAAGGTAGCTTGCAACACAAGACACACACGATGAGCCGGAAAAACATAAACAGAAGTAGAAAATCAGGATCAACGATGAACAAATATTCATCAATACTGGTTCACCACAGTTGCTAGGATCGCGTTTCAAACTTGGCTCTGAACTTCTTGGCAAGGGCACCCATTCCATCTCCAGCTGACCCAGAAAAGCAGGTTACAAAAACTAACCTTTGTTCTTCAAGATTTAAACTTAGTATTTTCCTGAGCACTCTCTCTGTGTTCTGTTTTGCATTTTGCCGTGCTGCCTGGCCAGGTTCTTCTTTCCTCTGTTCTTTTGCCCTCCCTGCCCCCACCCTCTTTCCCTCTTCTTCCCTTCCTTTCTTTTCACTCTTTCATTTATTTTACTCAGATGTGAGATCCTTAAAACTAGCAGTGGCTCTGAAAGCAGGTCTTAGCTATTATTTATTGGTTAAAAATAACCTTAATTGAGGTTTTCAACCTCTCTGTGCCTCAGTGTTCAAATATTTAAATGGGTGTACGTATCATAGACTCACACTGGGAGATTAAATGAGATGACGCATGCAAAGGGCTTAGTAATACAAAATATTAATCAGTCTTAGTCGTTTTTATGATCACCATTATTAACCAAGGGAGGGGAACATGAATATGGGTGGATTCCCTGCCCTGGTCAGGAATAGCTCGGAAGCAGAGTAAGACTTTGCTGTCTCACCTGTCAGGCCTTCGGGGGAGTGAAGTTGAGGAAGCGGGAGTCGAGACCAGCACCATCCTCAGACAATAGCACGGTTAAGAAGCCTCACATCCAATGGCACACTTAGCAACCATCCCCAGATCTGGCAGCGTATTTAACCATTTAACGGCAGAACCAGACATGGCGGGGGGGGGGGGGGGGGGGAGGCAGGCAATGTCTCCCCAAATTGGGGATACTGGACATTTCTGCTTTTGAAGCAACCACAATATGCTGTTTCTGCCTGAGATTCGATTTTGGAAAAAAGCAATCCTTCGGGGCGCCTGGGTGGCTCAGTGGGTTAAGCCGCTGCCTTCAGCTCAGGTCATGATCTCGGGGTCCTGGGATCA
>NC_081569.1:33408392-33482692 GCF_022355385.1 Mustela nigripes | reverse complement strand
AAAAAAAAAAAGCAATCCTTCGGCACATACTAACCCAGATACTCTCAGACCGTGGCGTGTGCATCTCTTTTCCTTTCCCAAAGACCCTAGGAAACTCCAAGTAGAGGGGACAACTGGTTCTAGGAAATCACCACTAACAACATTGTGCCCTCACTTGATTATTCCACGCCCAGTAGATTCATTATCTACACCTAGGAACTCCAGCAAGCAAAATGGCTTGGAAAGAAGTTGAGCTGGAGGGGATAGGAATTATATGGGAGGACATAGCCATTGGGAGTTTGGGACCAGGCAAAAGCAGGATTCAAGAAATCCATCTACTATGGATAGTGGGGGCAGGCAAGAGAGGTACAAAGGGATGAGAAACCAAGTGACTCGAGCTCGAGCATTAACCAATTTGGTTTCAGGAATAAGACAGAAACCCTACTACTAGGTCTGGGTAGAGCCAGCAGTCCCTGCAGGCTTGCTGCCAAGTCACTGAGTGCTGACCCACGGTTCCTAAAATTCCCAGAATAACTGGGGAGAGCCAAGAATGCATGTGAATATGAGGGTCAGATAGATGCCTTTAGCATCAGGGATGGGAGGGTTAGGGAAGAGGCAGCATTCAGGAAGCCAGAGATCATTCACCTGCAAAAACTCGAGTGAGCAAGCTTTCCACATGCCTAAGGGAGCACAAGCTCTGGCTTTTTCCTATTTACTGGAAGCCCTTGAACAAGACATCTTTGTCTCTCCTCTCTTCTTTGTCTCCCTCTAGGTGGGATCTCATTTCCATATCAAACAAGAACCCCCCCCCCCCACCCGAGAGAAATCACCCTTTACCAGCCAGATGAGAGATGGTTCATGTTTTAATTTCAAAAGGCTTAAGGATCATCAAAAAACTAAAAGTACTTCCTGTCCAGGAGAACCAGTTCTGTCGTTCAACCTGTTTCTGGAAGAATAGCTTCATTTACTGGTGTTCGCTGTGTGCCAGGCATTGTGATAAACGCTTTACATGCATTGTGTCATTTGCTCCTCACAACGCTGTTTAAGGTAGGTTGTATCATGAGGCCGGTGTGGTTCAGATGGCCCTTAGGCTGGTAAACTGTAGCTTAAGCAGGAAGGCACAAACCCAGGAAAGCGGGACTTAAAAGGTCAAATTCTGGAACATTAACCACCTAAACTTGAGCACTCCTTCTTGGGGGAGCGCCTGAGGACTGCACAGCTTGATTAGCTTCCTTCCAAGCATTTTTGTATGACTTTGGTGTCCTGCAATTTCCGCTCTCATTGTCCCACCTCCTGGCGGTCCTGCTGCCCTGAAAGCTGCCCGGCAAAATCTGAGCAAGTTGAATTCCTATTTAGTGACCTGTGAGGTGGTTGAACTGAAGCTGTATTATGTCCAGCTATGCTAATGGCCTCGAAACACTCTCCTCCCCACCAGCGTGAACGAGGACAAACTCCTGCCTGCATTGTATTTACCTGTTTGATCTTCAAAGGGAATGAGAAAAATGAGAACCTTTCACCCATGAATCCCTAATACTCCCGAGGCACAGGGAGGCGTGCCTACCTGAAGACAGAGCCCCCGAACAGCTAACAGAAACGAACACCTTTCAGAGAAGCAGACTCTCTGACTTGTGACTGCATTTCACTCACACTAAGCATTTTCTTTCTGCCCCCCATTGTACTCACGTTCATCTTTTGTGTCCGCAGTGACGCCCACAACCCCGTGTGGTGCCCTAAGGATGCATCCCTGCAAGGATGGAGCCTCTGCCTACTTAAGGCTCCCACCCGGCTAGAGAGGAACATACAATATGACACTTCTGACCAGATGAAGGAGGCCAACGCACTTTTTTTTTTTTTTTTTTTTACTAATTTATTAATAAGTTTATTCTTCACTCATAAAAAAGAATGTGTATTTGGCTTGGAAATCATGACATAAAATAAAAAGGGAAATAATTGGAAATTCTCAGCTGCAAGTAGGTAGAAGCAACTCATGCTGAAACCTGAGCCAGCACTCCGTGCTTGGGGCTAGAGCAGGGGCGCTGGGCGAAGCGAGAGCCGGAGACAGTGGTGCGAGCACAGGGCCCAGCGAGCTCTCAAGACGGCTTAGTTCCCAGAGGTTGTTTGGCTGCTGAAGTAGGAAGCTAATCCTCCTTTCTCTCCTCTCCTCTCCTTTCTTTCTTCCTTCCTTCTTTCTTTCCTTCTTCTCTTCCTTCTTTCCTTCCCTCCTTCCAACCTTTAACTACGGGAATGGTAGGCAATAGTGTTTTGATGCTAGGCTTTCTAGGTTGTAGGATAGTGTTGTTTCAACATGTTTAACCTACTTGTTTTCAACCTTCAAAAACACAAAAGTGCTAAAATCAACTGTAACTAAAGCCATTTCTATTTTTGGTCAGTTATCTGCTGTAGGCAAAGCTTCATGTAGGAATTTTTATTGCGGATTTCTATGACTGCGTCCCTAACAAGCTCAATGAACATCTGTGGCCAAAGCTTCTGCAGGGCTTCGTTTTTCATGTTGATTTCCGTGGCTTCCTTCACAAGGTCCTCCATATACATCTTGCAGAATTTCTTTTTTTCCTTTATTTCCTGTTAAAAAAGGAAAATTTTGCACCGAATAATTAATCCAAGAGATAAAGGAACATTTACCTGAGCCAGAGTAACATGAAAGCATCTGTTCTGAGCCTCACCCTTCAAAGACAAGTACTCCCCTAGACACTCTTGACATGATCAAGCTCTGCGTGAGTACAGACAGCAACGAGGAGCTCTTTACTTCGCAGTCTGCTCCTGTCTCTGTTAGACAGCTCTGGAATCACCTGAGTTGTAACTACTGCTTCTCTGTTGGTAGACTTTCTCCCTTCTCAGTTAAGGGAGTTAAGCTCACACAAGCCAGATGAATGCACAGATTTATGGCATCTAGTGGTAACTGTATCAGGGCACTGATACTGACAGTCTTAATTGGAATAAGGTCAGTTAATATCCATACACATACTTGAAATACCATCCTCTGAATTCAGTCTGTATTTTAGGAAATTGTGTAGTAGCGCTATACTGATTCATTAGTCTAGACCATTTGGACAAATTTGGGGGAAAGTGTATAAGAAGGAAGAGGAAACATACATATGCCTAAGACCCAGAACTTGGCCTTGAGAGAAACAATGCTCCCACTCAACTTCTGGGTCTGAAAGTCTGCACATGAAAAATCTGGGTCCCAAACACAACAAGGAAAGTTTTGGGCCTAAAGCTACTCAGGCACTAGGCCCCAGTTTCACCCTAGAGGCTGAAACAAAGCCATGTGTTCAATCTAAGAACTCAACATTTATTTTGGCTATTCATACTTGTGAGGAGTACTGAGGCAAGATGATGGAAAGTGCCATAATATATATGGAAAAAATAATGGAATAGATCAGACAATCAGAATTATAGGAAACTGGGGTGCCTGGATGCTCAGTCGTTAAGTGTATGCCTTTGGCTCAGGTCATGATCCCAGGGATCGAGCCCCACATAGGGCTCCCTGCTTAGTCAGGAAGCTTGCTTCTCCCTTTCCCACTTCCCCTGCTTGTGTTCTCTCCCTCGCTGTGTTCTCTCTGTGTCAAATAAATAAATAAAATCTTTAAAAAAATTTATAGGAAAGCAATTCACATCAATGAAGGAGGTAAGAAATAATAAATGTCAATGACACGATAGGTTTAATTTCTTAGAAAAGAATCTATTCAAACCTCCAACCCAAATCAAAATACCAAAATAATTTCAGGATTAATTAAAGGGTTAAATTTAAATTATCATCAGACATTATCATTAAAATTATATTTATAAAGACTTGTAATAACAAGGAAAATAAAATTCAATGGTCAATGGGAAAACAAAAATACAAAATAAAATTTTGATAGAGGTTGGGTTATACACATGTCAAAACTTAGCAACTGTATACCTAAGATTTGTGTATCATTGTACGTAAGTATTACCCCCAAAGAAGAAACTATATTGAATACTGAACTCTGGTTAATGATACACATGCTGAATTACTTAGGAAGAAGCATGCTAATGTCTGCAATTGCTTTGAAGTGAATTAAAAAATTTAAGGTGGGTTGATGAGAGAGGATGGGTCAATGTGTAGATACGGGACAAAGCAAGGACATTATAGTACAATGTTAATAGCAGAATCTAGGATTGTGTGTATGGGCATTTACTGTAAAATTCTTTCAACTTTGCTGTATGTTTGAAATTTTCATTAAAAAGTTCAGAAAAGTATACAGAAAATTATTGGAAGACAATATATTGAAGTATCCTAAGATTGCCTTTCGACTGTGAGACCATAAGTGTTTTCCCCTCTTTTTTTCTATTTCTTTTCCTTTTCCAAATTTTTACACTTTTTAAAACAACAAAACATGTTTTAGATTCTTGATTAATTAATGTAAATTCAAGATGAGTCCCAAATGTCACTAAGTTTCCCTAACAAAGGCCTAGTTTGGAAAATTTTCTTCTGACATATAAGATTTCTCTAAATAATCACTCACCATTCAGGGGTCAACAGGCTGACCCGATTTAGTTCATGCACTAAGAACAACTGGTCACGAGTTGAGCTCGCATAAAAACATGTACAGATTGTGATGGGCGATAAATAACAAATGGTTCCAGCTGGCTACTTCTCTGATGAATCTTTCTTTAACTCTGAAATATGGTCTGGGACTTAGTCACCTGCACTAAGTTAGCTTGTTGATGAGAACAGCATTGAGCCGTTCCCTTTTAACACTCAGTAAATCTGGGCTATACAGGGACTACCAGGGAGACAGACAAGTGTGAATCACCAGAGATCAATCAATACCTGAAACGAGCGATATTTTACAACGTGCAATGCATTTGCACATATAGAAGGCACACGGCATATTTAGTGAATGCCTCTTTTACGCATTGCTGAGTTTCTTAAAACACGATTTTGAGTTATTTATTTATTTAGTTTAGAGAGGGGTAGGGGCAGAGGGAGAGAGGATCTTAAGCAGGCACCACTTCCAGCATGAGCCCGATGTGGGGCTCCATCCCACAACCCCAGGATCGTGACCAGAGCTGAAATCAAGAGTTTTACACTTACCTGACTGAGCCACCCAGGAGCACCACAATTTTGAGTTTTTGAAAAAACGGAAAAGCCTCGCAGTAAAACTGGAAAATTTTTATAGTAATTTAGGAGTAACAAAAATGTAAAGAATTTTTAAAGGATGTATTTTTGCTAAATAAATTATACATAATACAAATTAAACTTTTTGTAATTGGCATAGTGCAATTTTTGGTGCTTTAAAATTTCTTGCTATAGCTTCTTCCATTACTTCTTTATGAACATGTTGCTACAGAATTGCATCTGCCATAATAACCCTTAATTCAGTTAACTGTTGTAAAGCAGTTTTACTTCATCATTTCTTCTTTCCTCCAAGCCAATTACTCCCATCTCCATGAAGCAGACTCTGAACTCATCAGGTATCTGCCAGGACGACTCACTCTGCCTGTCCAGAATGATCCTGTTAAAAGCACATTAGAGATACCTCTCTTGCCCTGACCCGTCAAGGAGTTATTGCTCTTTGAATAATGCTTTTTCCATTCTCAAATGCTTTCATATACTTATTTTTTTCCTATCCCACAACATCCCTGTGGGGTTCATAAAGCAAGTATTATACAAGTTCAATCCTGAGGAGATGAACTCTGTACAATATTATTTATCTCATTGAACTAAAACTTTGTTGTCATGAAGATGGTTTGGGAAAAAAAAGTAGGTCAAAGGTAGGATTTGTTGTGGAACAATTTTAGCTATAATGGTACTTGTACTGGGGTCCAAGCCATATCTCCATCTCCTAAATGGGAAACTAAGGTCAGCAGAAGTTAAGAGACTTGCTCAGAATTACACAGCATCTACTAATATGTACCCAGAGAAAACTCTAACCTAGTCTTTGAAGGACCTGCAGTCTTGTTGGAGAGATGCCTACACATATGAAAAGCTAACTAAAAATTATTAAATAGTAACTAAGGGCTGTGAGATGTTTAGACAGCAAATCTAATCAGTGTTCAGAAAGAGGGAGCCCTTTGTGGTCAGAAAGACTTCAGAAAGGGCATGATATACTTGGAGAGCGTCCCAAGGTCAGTAATCAGGAGATCTGAGTTCTAGAGGCAGCTCTGCCAGTAACTCACCGAGCGATCCTGAGTAGTTCATCTTAGTCTCCAGTTCTCCTCATCTGTCTAAGAACAGGACTGGAATCATTAGTCCCTTTCAGCCCTCTCACTCTACATCCATCTTAGATCTTTTTAAAAATGAGTCAGGAGTATGGATGAGCAGCCACCAAGCAACAGAATTGTACATGTTGTCATATAATTATACGTGTCATATGTATAATGGAAGGGTCTGCTTAGCCAGATTTGTGAGGAGCTCTCTACAATTCCCAACCACTCAGGATGCACCGAAAAGAGAGACTGACTGAACATTCTCTGCTGCAGACTGAAATATTTTTCAAGAGGTGAGAAGCTTGGTCTAAACGAAGGAAAGCTAGACTGTAAGTCAAGAGAGTGATTAAGGAACTAGGGCGAGGTCTTTCAGGAAGTAAGTGGTAGAATCAGGGGCTCAGATCCAGATCTCCTAGTGGTCAAGTGTTCTTCCAAAATATCATGTGGCTTCAGATTCCTTCTCCCTTCAACATTTCTCAAAACAGGAGTCAACACTCCCTGTCCTGACTTTTTGATCGCTTATTTACTGCTCAAACCACCTTGAAACACTGCTTATATGACTCCACTGAAACTACTCCTATTTAAAAAACAACGATCTTGATTGTCAAATGTATGACATTTTTTCTGCTGGTTTGTGCCCTTCAGGTGTTAGAAAATCACAGTCTATTCAATCAATCTATTCATTGAATATGAATATTCAATCTATTCATAAAGATTCTCACCTACTTTTTCAATGAAAACTTTGAAGTTTTGCTTTTCATCCTTAGGTTTTCATTTGATCTGGAGTTAATTTTTGTTGTATGGTGTGAAGTAAAGGGTTCAATATGTATTTCTGATTTGCTATTCAATTTCCTCAGTATGTTTATTATATTATCTGTACCAGTCTGCAATACTGCCTATCTAATATCCCCATATATATATTTCTGGCTCTCAATTTTGTTCTCAGGTCTATTTGTCTATTCCTACACTGCCTTCATTACTACACCTTTACAATACTTGGCATCTGGTGAGGCAAGTTCTCCCCACTTTTACTCTAGTGTATTTTGGGTTGTTTGCTCTATCAGATAACTTTTGGATCAGATGGTGACATTCTATAATAATCCTGTCCAAATTTTTATTAGAACTGCCTTATATTCATGGATGGATTTAGGAAGAATCTTTCCTATGTAGAACGTTCCTATCCTTAAATATGAACAATTTATTTAGTTCTTCTTCCAAGCTTTTCAATAAAATTTCATAATTTTCTCCATAGAGGGCTTATACATATTTTATTGTTATTTATGTTATAAAGTATTTATTGTTAAGGTGAATGGCATATTACTTTAGATTTATTTTCAAATAGGAAACATAGCCTATATTAGGTTATCAGCCCCTTACCGATTTCTAAAAGTTGTTTATCATTCAGGGAGGTTAGTTGTAAACCATCTTTTCATTTCTTTTTTGTCTTTGCTTATTCTAGCTCCCTGAAGGTCTTTTTCATGCCAACACCACACATACATTTTCCAAGATTTCTTGAAAACCTTTATACTTTTATTATAAACTTTAAAATCTCTGATCCATTAGGAATTTATGCTGATGTAAGATATAATGTCTGAATCTAGCTTTCCACCCCCCTCCCCCATTCCCTAATCATTCCTAAATCATTTACTGGATAGTCCACGTGACTTGAGATAATTCTTTATCATAGTAACAAATTCTCTTCTATATTTGCAGGTACAGTTCACTTTTCCATTCTATCTCATTAGACTATCTCTTTATGGCCATCCCGTTTTAACTAATATGACTTTATAAAATACCGTAATAGCTAGTAGCACTAATATTCTCAGTATTCTTCTCTTTCAGAGTTCTTATGCTTATTTCCCCATATGTATGATAGGATCAACTAATCTCAAAAAATCCTCAGTAAAATTTTTGGCATTTTCATTTTCATTGAGATCATATTAAAATTTTAAATTAACTTAAGGAAAACTGACATTTTGCTTTAGATCCTTTTTATCCAAAACATGGTAGGTTCTCCCATTTGTATAAATCTTTGGTGTGCCTCATTAATGTTTTAAAGCTTACTTCACAGAAATCATACCTATTTATTAGTTAGTTATTACTAGGTGTTTTATCTTTTTGTGTTGCTGCTGAGAGCTGGGTCTCTTCTGTTATTTACTTACATGGAAACTGTTGATTTCTGCCCCATTACTGAATTTTCTTATAGCTTTTATAGTTTCTGAACTAATTATCTTGGGATTTCCGGAGATTCAATACTATTGTCTGCAAGTAGTAAGTTCACGCCTTTCCTTTCAAGTTACCACAAATCTCTTCCTCTTGCCTTTTTGTGTTGTCTGTATGGATACCTGATAATGACAATACTGGACACCCCTGGCTTGAGACTGACTTCAGCGAGCATTAGGGTTCTACTGCTGTGCAGCATATTACCTCAAACTCGGTGGCCTAAGACAACATGTATGTCATCTCAAGATTCCATGTACCAGGAGTCCAGGCACAGCTTAGCTGGGTGCTTGGCTCAGGATGTCACAAGGCTGTAGTCAAGGTGTCAGCCAAGCTCTGTTCCTCTTTAAAGCTTGGGTCCTCTTCTAGACCCGGTGCTTGTTTGAACAGCACTCAGTTCCTTGCAGTCATAGAACTGAAGCCCCAGTTTCTTGCTGGCTATCAGCAGGGGGCTGCTGTCAACTCCTAGAAGCTTCTTGCAGTTCTTGGCCATGTACCCTCTCACACAGGTGGCTTACTTCTTCAAGGCCAGCAGTAGCCTGAATCCTCTTTTAGAGGACCTGGTCAGGTTTATCCAGGATAATCTCCCTTTCCATTAACTCAAAGTCAACTGATTAGAGACCTGAATTGTATCTGCAAAATCCCTTTACCTTTGCCATATTCCATTGGTTAGAAGCAACTTACAGGTTTTACCGGCACCGAAGAGAGGGATACCAGAGTGTAGGAATCAGGGAGGACATCTTACTCAGAATTCTGCCTATCATTGATGCTAATGTTTCTAGAGTTTCCCCACCAAGCATGACATTTGCTCTTCATTTTCTATTTATCCTATTTGCTGATTTAAAAAAATTAAGGATGGATGTGGAATTGTGTGAAATGCCTTTTTTTCAATGTCTAAAGAAATAATCACAACTTTTCAACTTAGACCAATCTCCTGATAGGAATCTTCCTTGCATTCCTAAAATAAACTACACTTGGCTGTAATGTTTTGTTATTCATTTAATGTTCTGCTGTAGTCTCCTTGATACTCTTCCTTTTTAAAAATATTTTTGCATCATCAATATTCTTAGGTTTTTGGTCTGGCTTTTCTTTTTCTGTGCCAATGCTGGCAGGTTTCAGATTTAATATTATGGTATCTGCCTTAAAAAAAAATGGAAACATTTTCTTCTTTTGCAATACTCTTGCATAATTTAAAAAAAAAATCACTGGAATTGTCTCTTCCTTAGAGTTGGTTGATTTCTCTGTGAAATTGTTCTTGTTTTGCATGCAGCTCTTTGATATTTTTCTAAATGTCTTTAGTATTAATAAAATTTATTTTATAATAAATTTAATTTTAATTTTATATAAACAATAGTTGTATTTATAATCTATAATATAAATAATATATTATATTTTTAAATTTATAATAAAATTTATACATATTAATTTATAAAATAAATTAGTATTAATTTTTGACTCATGGAACTGAGTTGGTTCAAGAAGACAAAGACTCATAATCCTGTCAGTTTGGCTTTCATTTTCCTCCTTTGGCCACATCAGGAAGTCCGTATTAGCAAAGATTAAATTCAATCCTCTCATATAGCACTTACTACCTTTCTCGTCCCTTCTTTTAACACCATCCACCCCAATCTCTGTGCTTCTGAAGAGTGAATTGCTCATAACTCCTGGCTCTCTCCGTTTCTTTTTGTGCTTCTATGCCTTTTCTTCATACTGTGTTATTTCTCTTTTTCCTTTTATCTAGCTACACTTTATCATTTAAGACTGGTGTCAGGAAGCTCTTCTCTGGAAAGCCTCCTTGACCTGGATAAGATACTCCTCCCATACTCTCTTTATATACTGGTTTATAACCATCCCTGTATAAGTCTGTCTCCTTCATTAGGATGTGAGATCCGTGAGGATAAGGACAGTGACTTCTTACAGCCCAAGTAATCTGTGCGCCAGGTGCTTAACACATGATTTTTGAGCAAAAGCATGAATGTTAGGGTCAGGGAGGATTTCAAGGTATTGACTTCAAGTATTTGAAGAGTTTTCTTGAGAAAGAGACAAATTCTCTTTTCTACAAAAGGTGGTACTAGGTCATGAATTAGAAGTTATTAGGAAGCAGATTTCAGCTTCACATGGGTAAGAATTTTTTTCACCAACGGAATTGTTCAGTGATAAAAGCTCCCTCATGAAGCAGTACTTTTGTACTCGAATGATTTAAAGCAGAATCGGAACATCCTTTAGGATGCCATTAAACATCAATTGCATTGTGTTTTCAAGGTTTTTTTCAAGCTGTAATCCTTAGAGCCTCTCTGGTTCCAAAGAGATGCTTCAGGATTGAGGGTGAGATGAGGAGAAAGGAAAAGACTAGACAATCCTCAAATGAAGCTCTGAAGCCCTCCTTCCCCTCAACAACAACAGCTGCTCTGCTGTTTTTGCTTTGTTTTGACATACTGGGTTTCAGCTACAATGTGGTTTGAATAAAGAGTCCCATGGCTGTTTAAAAACATCTGAAAACCACTTGCCCGGCCATTTCACTGCCATATATGTATGTATACACACACACACACACATATACATATATATAAAATACATATATAAAACCTGTGTGAGTTATATAAATATATATATTTATTTATATATATAACTCACGGTGCCTTGCACATCAGTTAAGGATGCTCAGTCCGTGAGCGCTTCCTGCTGTCTTTGTCTTGCTCTTTTGCCCTTCAGTCCCCTCAAAATCTCTTGCAGAACCGTCACATTCTATTGTTATTTAAAGGACTTATTTCTTCAGCTTTCTTATGAGTTCCATCAAGGCAGGCACTACATGTTTTTCTTCCTGTAGCTCCTGCGGCACCCTAACACTGTATCCCTCCAATAAACCTCTGAACAAAGAAGTAAAGAATTAGTTCCAGCTTTTCTGGCTAAGCAGCTACAGTGGAAACAGAACAGGTTAAAATGATACCCCATGATTAAGGATGCAGAAGGTAATGCAGTAGGAGAATGAAAGCAGTGACTGAGAACATCAAGGACACAACCTGACATGGGCCAGTTAAGGACTCACAGCAAGCCTGCATCTCTTGTCTTAATTCAGGCAGATCAGAACCCTTGGTCCACTTTGGTCTAAATTTTTGGTACAGATTTCTTTGAAACATTTTTTTTTTCCCTGCTGAAATAAAGATATTGGAACTATGGACTCTACTTCTTCCTAACGCCATGGTGCTTACTGTCTTCAGCTGTACCTAACATAAGGCTGGCTAACTTTCTAGGACACAAACAAGTTATCTTCACTGAGTAAAGGGAGAAATGTACCACTGCCAAGTCCCATGCCAGGTGGGAGACATCCAGGCACCAGATGCCAAAGACTGATAGTGGTTTTACCTCTAGCCTTTCGTTATAAAAGTCTCTTGTGGTATAATTTAGCGTAGCTCGGTTTGTGTTTTCTCCTACAAGTCTTTTGCTATCACTGTTTTCTTCATTGACGAGACCAGGTTTTTTTCCTTTGGTTTCTAGCAGATACCGGAATTGCTTCTTTCTGTAGAAAGACAGTCAAGGGATGTAGAGAGTTACTAATGAGATTTATTAAAATATGTCTATTTTTTGTTGACTTTCAAGGGAAACATATGCGCTTTGGAATGTCTGCTTCATGAGTTTGAGTTACTCATTTGAACTCAGTTCAATACCCCAATCTTTCTACTAAATAAGCTAGACAACCCAAATTCTTTTGTTTCATAACTACCAAGCATCAACATAAACATTTCAACCATTTCTAAAGTAAAGAGACTCTACCTTAAAGAAATCAATATAAAATTTAAATAATCACAGAGCACAAAACAACCCTGTTAAAGATGTAGTAGGCCAAACTTTCTAAGTCATTATCTTTCATAAAGCATATACTACCCCTTGTAAATCACACAAATAGTCCGTAATTCCAATGTGCAGCTCAGTAGTATTACTCACAGATAGAAAATGTAATGGGATACTGGTTTAACTTTAGCAAAACCAAAATAAGCAAAACACAAAAACCTCCAAGTATTAGCATATTGGGGCAAGATCCTAGTAGGAGGTAAATAATGAAACTGGAAACTTCATTTGATTATGAAGAACATAAACAGTTCTCGGAGCATCACTGGCATACCCATAAGCTTAGACAGAGCACTGCAACTCATCTCCCATGAAAGTTGATTTCTGGTTTCCACCAGACTTAGGGTGTCTCTAAGTGAAGGGGTATTACTACTTTACTGTAAACTGAACTAAAGACTGGGAAGAGAAGAGGAATGGCTCTTTTAAAATTTTTTCACTTTCTAATTTAAAAGTATAAAACAGCATTTTTAGAAATTTTAAGAAGTACACATTTTGAAAAGTATAAAGAGATGAAAATCACCCATAAATCTATAGCTCATAAATCTATATAAATCTATAACATTATTCACATTCAACATGTTTTTATAGGCTTTTTCTATGAATTTTTGTAAAAAGTTAAGATCATACTAACCATCCAATTTTGTACACTTATTTCACTCAATGCTATATGTAATAAGTATTTTTCTATGTCTTTAAAAGTTAATGCATGAATAAAATTCAGCTGTGATGTTAAATCAGTTTACTTAATCAGGCCCTTGTTTTGGATATTTAGTTGTATCATTTTCTCACTTTTATAAAGAAGAAAGTGAGTAATGTACAGATCTTTACCTGTATTTTCTTTATTGACTTTTAAATTATCAAAGCAATGCATATGTAGTTTTTCTACCACTTACATGTCTTTTCAAATAATCAATTTTTCATAATTTTATTTTTATTTTTTCTTAAGATTTATTTATTTGAGAGAGAGAGTGTGCTTGCAAGTGGGGAAAGAGGTGGGGGAGGGGGAGAGAATCCTCAAGCAGACTCCCCGCTTTGTGGAGTCCAACGTGAGGCTCAATCTCAGGAACCTGAGCCCATGACCAGAGCCAAAACCAAGAGTCAGACACCCAAAAGACTGAGCCACCTAGGTGCCCCCCATTATTCTGTTTTTAATGTCATTAATTCTTGTAGCTTCGTTCAGGATTATTTTGTTTTTTTGTTTTTTTTTTCTTTCTAACTTCTTTATTTTCTTTTCCTAACTTCTTTAAGAGTCTCATGCTCTACCGAATGAGCTAGCCAGGCGCTGACTCCTAACTTCTTTAGATAAATGTTTAGCTCCATTCATTTTCAGCTTTATTCTTCCCTAACTGATGCATTTCAAAGGCTAAAATGTTTTCATTTAGCATCATGTAACTTGATTCCACAAGTTTTGAAATGTGGTATTTTTGTTATATTTCAGTTCAAGGTAATTTCCATTATGAAACTATCTTTTAACCTGTAGGTTATTTAGAAATATGTATTCTGATTTCCAGATATATGCAGATTTCCTGATTAACACTGAATAATTGAGTTAAAGCTAATTGAATTTTGAACAGAAAACATGGGCTATGTAAATCCTTTGGAATCTGTTGACAATTGCCTTATGGATAGCATTTGGTCAATTTTTATAAATTTCCATGCATGCTTGTAAAGAACATGTGTTCTACAGTTATTGGGGGCAATGTTCTCCGAATGTCCATTAAATCAAATATGTTAATCATGTTGTTCAAGTATTTTATAGCCTTTTTAAATTACTCAAAAATACAGCAAAACTTCCCACTGTAATTGGGGAGTTGTAGTAATGTCAATTTTTGGTTTACAGGTTTTTAAGGCTATGCTAATAGGTGCATATAAATTAAATCAGCAGATTTATCTGAACATTCCTGATGAACTGAATTTATTATTATTTTGAAATGATCCTCTTTATTTCTAGTATTGCTTCTAACCTCAGTCTTTTAGTCCTCAATGGTTATTCTGTTTTTATTTTGGTTAGTATTGATGTTGTTATCTTTTCTCACTTTTTAACTTTTAAACTTTATGTAACCTTATGTTCCGATGTGTCCCTTGTAAACAACATATAAATGAACTTCATTTTTTTACTCAATCTGACAATCTTTGGCTTTTAACCAGAACAATTAGTACATTTGCACTTTATCACTGATAACACTGATGGTCATAATTATGAGCTCCCTTGAATTCATGCCCTTTACAATGTGATTGTGCAGCTGAGCTGACTACCTTCATGACAGTATCAGTTCTCAGGCCAGGCCTCAGGAGTCCTTGCATGTTTTTCTCTCTTTAAAGCCTGCCTCTCCCATGAAAACAAGCCCTGGCAGATTTCTGGAGCAGGAGAGACCACGTGGAGCAAAGACAATTTGCCCTAAGGCTGCCTGCGAGCAGTTTATAGCTGGCCAACCCCCAAATAAGTGAGAGCCCTGGCTAGATCAGCATAGCTGCCTACCCAACCCACAGGCGGCTGCAGATGCATGAGAACCCCAGCTGAAGGTACAGCCAACCAGCAGACCTGCAGACTCAGGGGAGAAAATGACTCTTGTTCTAAGCCACCGACTTGGTACAATTGGAATTGCTGATACAGTCATATTTAGGTTAAATCTGACATTTTTTTTCTTTCAATTTGACCCACACGTTCTATGTTTCGTTTCTCTTTCTCTTCTTTTCCATTTCTCCCCTCCTCCTCCTTATTCGTTTAGAAGCTGTACACTCTTTATTCTTTGGTTACCATAGAAATGAGAACATGCACTCTTAACTTACTAACATCTCAGGTTAATTACTATAGCTCCTTCCTAGATAATACAAGGATCTAGAATACCATATCTTTATCTACCTCCTTTACTACACTGTTAAAGTGTATGTTAATTCTATATATTTTAAAACCCCAACACATAATTATTGTTGCTTTATACAGTCAATGTTCATTTAGCTTTATCCCACAAATTTGATATTTTTCTTGCTTTTTTAAAAAAAATATTTTATTTATTTGACAGAGAAGACAGCAAGAGAGGGAACACAAGAAGGGAGAGTGGGAGAGAGAGAAGCAGGCTTTCCACTGAGCAGGGAGCCCAATGCAGGGCTCGATCTCAGGACCCTGGAATCACGACCTGAGCTGAAGGCACAGACACTTAAGGACTGAGCCACACAGGCGCCCCTTCTTGCTCTTTATTTAGGTTTTCTTGCAACTTAGACCATCTTTTTGGGGTCACTTTCCTACTGCTTAATTACAGGTATTATAATTTCTTTTAGTACAGGAATACTGGTGGGAAACTCTTAGCTTTTGTTATTATTTTGTTTTAAAGTGTCTATTTTATCTTCATTCTTTTTTTTTTCTAAGATTTTATTTATTTATTTGACAAAGAGGGTGAGAGAGCACAAGCAGGGAGAGCAGTAGAAGGAGAGGGAGGAGCAATCTTCCTGCAGAGCAGGGAACACGACTCCAGCCTCAATCCCAGGACCCTGGGATCGTGACCTAAGCCATCTGAGCCACCCAGGCACCCTTATTTTATCTTCATTCTTAAAAGACATTTTTACTGTGTATAGAATTCTAGGTTGTTGGCAATAACTTCCTTCAGAACACTGAACATATCATTTATTATCCTGTCTTCTGACTTCCACTGCTGCTGTTGTGAAGTCAATGGGCTGATATGCACTCCTTTAAAGATAATTGCTTTTTTCCTGGTTGTTTTAGAATTTTTCACTTTTATAGTTGGTGCTCTGTTATGTCATTGTGAAGTGACTTGGGATAGATTTCTTTTAAATGAATAATTTGTAATTGGTTGAGCTTGTCTAATGTATAGATTACTGCATTTCACCAGTTCGAAAAAACTATTTGCCATTATCTTTAAATATTACACTTACTCCACCTTCTTTATTTTATCTTTTTGAAATTCCAATCAAGCAGATTTTAAACCTTTCAACTCACTCTGTCTCCAAATTTCTTAACTGCTTTCCCATATGTTCCTTTCTCTTTGTGCTCCATTCCATAAAATTCCCTCTAGGCTATTTCCTAAATTATAGATTCTCTTTTCAACTAGGTCTAACTGGCTGTTAAGTCTCTTAAGTTTTGATTGTGTTCATTTCATTTTTCATTTACAGAACTTCCTTGGGTTTCCTTCCAAATCTGATGGATCACTTTTTAAATTTTCTTGTTATTGCCAGATATTTTCAAACTTGTCTATTATATCATGAAATATACTATGCATAGTCGTTTTATAATTCTTAAGAAGTAATGCCAAAACCCAAAGTATTTGTGGGTCTGTTTCTATAGTCTCTGTTTTTTCTGTTACTTCTTATACATGGTAACCTCTTTCCTTAAATGCTCCGTTATTTTACTTTTTTTCCATTGTGTCCTGGTCACTGTCCTTAAAAATTATTTACGGAAATTCTCTGATAGGTTGAAAATAAACTTCCTCCAGAGGGGAGGTGCATTAGATTTTCCCAGGTATCTAGAGAGAGTAACATTTAAACTTTGACATTATTTTAAGCTATCTACATATTATGAATTCAGGCTGCAAATCTATATGAGGATTGGCTTTCAGTAACACTTCTTAGAAATAACTTTGCCCCTTTTTTGCTCATACCAAGACAACTTTCCTTGGTAATTCCAGTTGAGAAGAAAGGGAGGTTTATTTCTGACACCATCTTGATGGTATAGCCATGGGGATCCTAGCTTAATTTTGGGAAGATCTCAACTTATATGCATATTTTAGAGGGGGTAATGGGCATTGATTTATAGCCTTCCCTCTTTGCAGCTAACAAAAGCAAAATTTAAGTTCCCCTAAAATGCCTCTAGGTTAAACACAGTTTACATGCTCACCTTACTTCTCAATGTTCTTTCCATAGATCTTGGCCTAGTACTTCTGTACTTTTATGGAGTTTTTTTTTAAATTTTATCCAAATTTTTAGTTGTTTTTATTACAAGGAATTATCAAAACAACCTATCTCACCATTATCAAAGAAATCAAATGCATTCTCAATAAGAACTTTCAAACTGTACAAACATACATAGAGTAAAACTTGAAAACCATTCTTTAACCACTCAACCATCACTACTAACATCCACATCCTACCAGATGTGTTCATCTTTTTAGCTCCCTTCTATGTCTCCGTATTTATACATAAACATTAATTTTGTTGCTTTTAAAAATAACATCAGGTCATAATATAAATGCTCTTTTACAGTTTATTTTATTTAATAAACTGTCTGTCTCTGGATCATTTCAGATCAGAACAGAAAATCTACTTTAATCTTTTTCCTTTTTCCTCTTTTTCTCTAGTTTTAAAATGACCATAATGTACACAGTATCATATAGATACTACATTTATAGTTTAGAAGTATCATGATTTATTTAACTTTCCCTATTGTTAGGCATTTAATTACTTTCTGAAGTTGGGTTACTACAAACAATAAAATGATGACAGCCTATACCTAAGTTTTTTGTGCCCATGTATGTGCATTTCAATAGGCTATATTCTTAGTACTAGAACTTCTGGGTTCAAAAATATGGCAGATACTGCTAAACTACTTCCTTCACAAGTCTGCCTTGTCTTCTACCAAGAGTGTAGAGTACATATTTCTCTGAATAGTAATAAACCCCTATTATTATTAGTTCTTAAATTTTTTAGTCAATCCCATTAACTAAAATGAAATCTTATTGTTTTAATTTTTACTTCTCTTTTAAAGTGAGTTGAATCATTTTTTACAATATTTGGCCTTTGTGTGTGTGTGTGTGTAAAGTCTCTATATCCTTTGCTTTTACTTTCATGTTGATTGTCTTTTTCTTACTAAATTTGTAGGACTTCTTAAATCTGTTAAATGTGTTGCAAATACATTCTCCCTCTCTGCTCATGTCTTTTGAATTTATGATGTCTTTTATCATACAAAAGTTTTAAATTTTTGTGAGCTAAATGTGTCAAAACTTAGAAAGTATTAGAAAAGTATAGTAGAATATTTTTATAAACTTGAGGTGATGAATGCCTTCCTAGGATACAAAAATTATCTTGTTCAGTTTACTGAGATACCATACTGGGATTGTTGATTAGAAAGTCAATAACTACATGATTTAATTAAAATAATTGACATTTTCGGGGTGGGTGGTTGGGTGGCTCAGTTTTTAAGTATCTGCCTTCAGCTCAGGTTATGATCCCAGAGTCCTGGGATCAAGGCGGGAAGCCTGCTTCTCCCTCTCCCACTCTCCTTTCTTGTTACCTCTCTCACTGTCTTCTCTGTCAAATAAATAAATAAAATCTTATAAAAATATATTGACATTTTTTTTAAGCCTCAGAATTCATTAACAATGTACATCTTTCCATTTTTAGACCTTTTTAAAATTCCTATTTCACTGTTTACTTCATAGTTACATTCTATCAGATGGATTTCCTGATATTTTATTATTTTTATTGTCTCGATAAATGGGATACTTTTCTAATACTATTTTCAAGAATTTATTATTTTAATGAAGAAATGCCAATGATTTTTTTAAGCTAATATAGTATCTGGTTTCCTTGTTATATATTCTGATTAGCTATAAAAAAAAGTTTAATACTTGAGTTCTTGGATTTTCCTTAGAAACTTGTTATAAAGAGTCTATTTTTGCTTTTACTAGTCAATTATTCTTTATTTCTTTAAAAGTTGCTTTAGCTTTACAAATTTCTTGACTCCATTTTCTTGTCTATGACTTTGATTGAGGTTAAACGTCTTTTTTTAAGTTTAAAGGCACTTGTATTTTGTTTTCTGAGAAACTGGTTCTCCTGTTTCTTTGTGTTTCCTATTTCAACTGGGTAAAATTTTGGCTCATTACTTTCTAATTTTATGATATGACTAGAGAAAGTGATCTGTTTAAGTATGTTTTTTGGGAACCATGGAGTTTTTCTTTGAGTTTAATATATGTCCAATTTTTGTAGACATTTCATAGGTGTTTGAGTAGAATTTATTTCAAATTGGGAATAAGAATCTGGCAATAAAATTATAAATACATTTATTTGACAAAATGCATGAACTATTATTCAAATCCTCCATATTTCTTTTTTTTGTTTATTTGATCTACTGATTAGATTAATACCTATCACAAAAACTGTGGATTTGTCAATGTATACTTGTACTTGTTGATATATTTAGGATCTTAGTTACATTAAGTTTCATAATTATCATATTCTTTGGCAGATTGTAGCTTTTGGTCATCATTTCTTTTATCACTAATACTAATATTCCCAGATTTGTTTGTTGCTATTGTTGGCATTTCCCTGTTATATAGTTTCATCCCTTTATTTTCAAACTTTATATATTGCCTTCTTCAGGAGTATGTCTCAAAGACAACATGTAACTCAATTTTAACCCTGATAGCCACTATCTATTAATAGGAGAATTCCATTCATTAATATTTATTATAACTAACATGTTTATTTTTCTTTTTTCTTCTCTTCCAGGATTTTGTTGAACTTTTTTCTTTTTAGTGGTTTAGAATCTATACATATAGCTTTTCTTCCTACTAGTAGCCCTTAAAATTTAAATATACACAGTTAAAAGTGTATTTTTTCATTAACTTTTGGTGCTAATTAGTAACTATTATTACTCCTAAGGGGGTAAGAAAAACTTAGGAAATTTTAACTTCCTGTCCCTTAGGAATTTCTGGGATTTTTATTTTTGGGTCACTAAATTTTTCCTTATGCATTAATATTTTTGATAAGTATAATTTTTAGATTCACATTTTATTTTTTATTATTTTAATTTTTAATTCCTTAATTATGAGCATATTTTAAAAATTAACATATAATGTATTTTTTTTTCAGGGGCACAAGTCTGTGATATATCAGACTTACACATTTCACAGCACTCACCATAGCACGTACCCTCCCCAGTGTCCATCACCCAGCCATCCCATCCCTCCTACTCCCCTTCACTCCAGCAACCTTCAGTTTGTTTTCTAAGATCAAGAGTCTCTTATGGTTTGTCTCCCTCTCTGGTTTCATCTTGTTTCATTTTTCTCTCTAATTGTTACTTAGCTCCATACCATCAGTTTTTGAATTCAATGCTTCTTATTTGTCACACTTCCTGTTCATTTTGTAGCAGTCCCTCCTTTAGTACTTTTTTCTCAAGTGATTCCATAGGGTTTTTTATGGGATTTAGAGTCTACCAATCAGACACACTTGGGTAAGATGTGAAATCAGAACTGAGCCAATTGGGAGGTAGAAGTAGCACACAGATTTCCATTTTGGGGGGTACAAATTACAAATTTGTAATTATAAATTCTATAACCACGTTCTGGGGACAGGAGTGGGGAACTTCCTGATCCCCCATGTAGTGAGAGTGGTATGACCCTGGAGGCTGCAACTGGGATGACAGTCTCCTGATCAGCTAGCTCCCTTAGCAGAGGTTGGCAGTTTCCTTGGTGGGCTGGTTCTGTGGTATCATTCTGGGAGTCATGAGACTGCTTCCCTGGCCCTTCCGATGATTTTACAGACAATGAATTCCTTGTATATCAGTCATTTTCTACTTATTCTACCAGAGAGAATTCTCTTATCTATAACTAAATCACGAAAGACATAGCATCCTTAACTTTTGTCCTTCTATCCATGCACATTTTCTCAGTGTGTTCTGTCAGGTATAACTCTTCTAAGTATTTTTCAAATTATCCTCTTCTCCACTCTCACTGTCTTAGAGTTCATGCCTTCAAAATTTCCCTCCTGGACTATAATGAGCCTTTTTTTTTTTTTTTTGTCACACCCCAATTTATTAGTGTAAAATGTTATTCAACAATCTTGGTTTCTTCTTCAACTTTGCTCTTCTATTATCATCCCATGCTTTCTTTTTTTCCTCTCTCACCATAGTACATACCCTCCCCAACATCCACCATCCAACCACGTCATCCCTCCCACCCCCTCCCCTTCAGCAACCCTCAGTTTGTTTCCTGAGATTAAGAGTCTCTTATGGTTTATCTCCTTCTTTGGGTAAATCTTGTTTCATTTTTCCCTCCCGTCCCCTATGATCCTCCATCTTGTTTCTCAATTCCTCTTATCAGGGAGATCATATGATAATTGTCTTTCTCTGATTGACTTATTTCGCTCAGCATTAATACCCTCTAGTTCCATTCACATTATTGCAATGACAAGATTTTGTTTTTTTAATGACTGCATAGTATTCCATCATATATATAGAATATATATATATATAGAATATATATATCATATATATATACATATATAGAAGCACCCCTGATATATATATATCATATATATATACTACATCTTCTTTATCCATTCATCTGTTGATGGACACCTAGGCTCTTTCCATAGTTTGGCTATTGTGGACACTGCTGCTATAAACATTTGGGTGCAAGTGCCTCTTCATTGGTCTCCAGTCCTTCCATCTCGGCCTACTCAAATGGCAGCCTTTCTAGAATGTACATCTAATCACATGACTGTTGTGTCTAATCACAAAGCCCAAGTATTCAATTTTGTTTAGAATGGATTGCAAAACTCTTCAAAAATCAGACCAAAATCTTCTAGCTTCATTTCTGTTCACTATTCACAATTATCCCATGCTCCAATTACTCTAAACTTGTTACAATTTTTTTCACCTTTGCAGATCTCCTTCCCCTATATCCTGTACCTGAAAAACTCATTTCTGAAGCGCTAGATAAAATTTTATCTTCTCTGTGAAGTTTTCCCTTACGTTCTTCCAAAGTGCTGTTGGTCTCTCCTACACTCCTACAGCCCTCTCTGAAATCTGAAGCATTCACATTATAAGTATTTACATATATCTTTAAATTATTAGTTTATAAGTCACACAAGAGCAAGAATTTTGTCTTATTCATTTTTATACCCCAACACTTGGAAGAGGGCAAGTCATAAGACAAATTTAGGATCAGTGTTTGTGGGATGCACAAGTGGCAGTTAAGAGGTATGTGGAATTTATCCCTCTTTTCTAGTGCAACAGAAATTTCATAAAAATGATAGAAATTAAAGATTACCTGACATCACCCAGAATTGAAATCAGACGGTACTGGGGTAACTCAGAAGATGCGACATGTGCTAAGATTCCAAAGAGCCTTTCAGCCATTATCATATCATTCTGTGTCACCTGAAGAGATACAATGGAGAGGGGTCAAAATGACACTGCCTCTAGCTTGATACAATTAACACAATTCCAAAGAAATTTCTAAGTATTTTCTTTTAGCCCGGGGAAGTACCTTCTCCTGGGCTGCAAGAGAGTTCTCATTGATATTTCTTTCTTCCCGAACTTAATTGAAATGAAGATGTACAAATGTGGCTTGTAGTGATGGAGGATGACCGAGGTGACGAGTTCACTCTGACTCAAAGCACTGTTCCCTGAGAATTATACTTGAGGCAGCTTAAATTCTAAATGAATTTTTTTCAGAAATCCTACAGTTTCTTGGAGTAGAATGATTTAGGGGGAAAATTCTCAAGTGTCAATGGAATAGATTCACTGTAATAATGTGTCAAAGGTAAGCCAAGATCTTGTTCATACCTTGCTTCTGTAAGAATAACATGTCCCTTTCTGAGAGATGGAACATGAGATAAGCAAGGATACTCCTGTTCATTCTAAAATTATGTCTACCTTGCTCTCCACAAGGAACAACGGTCACAGGTATTCTTTTTAAGGGCTTATCCCCATGTTAATCAAGAAGGTATTAAAAGCTAAAAGTGGGGCCTGGATTAATATCTGGGGCTATTTTCTTTAATATAAGATGTGGTTGCTTGTCCTTGCATTTTAAATACTATTCATTTGTCTACATAATCAATAGTTCCCAAACAGGGGCAATTTTGGCCCCTAGGGAACATTTGACGATGTCTGGAGACATCGTCAGAGACTAGAGGGTTGAAGCCAGGGGTGCTCCTAAACATCCTCATTGCACAGGACAGCCCCCACAACAAAGGACTACCTGGCCCCAAATGTCAACAGAGCTGAGGTGGAGAAACCCTGGTATAGTCAAATGTTGGAACTTAAAAACATTCACTAATACTAGCTGTAATACATTTCACAGGCCTGCTCCAAAAAATAAACCCACAATTCCCAAGCATCTTACACACATGACTCAGTGCAGTCTCACACTTTTCCCAAGACCTTCAGAGTTAAGGAGGCTGCTGCTGCTCAGATCTTTCCTTCCGCTGACAATGAAGTTACTTGGTCTAACATAGTCACCTAGTGGCCAGTGCAGGCCACTACTCTATCCTTTTCTTCTTGATGCACACAATTCAAATTTAGTTCTTCCGCAAGCAATATTATTCTCTCTCATATACGAAGAGATGTAGATATATAGTATAATATTACTACATATTGTCAAGGTTGAGATAAGCAGCTTTATTTTAGACTGTTAATAAAGGGTCAAATATCCTGGGCATTGACATTTTAGGAAATTTTAAATCAGAAGAAGTTATATTGATATTTGATATATTGATATTTTAAATTAGAAGAAGTTATATTGGTTCTTTATAATTCTTCTTTATTTATGTAATTATACTGCACCATTCCTCCTATTTCAAGGTTCTATCATACTTAGTACATCTCTAGTAGTGATCCATGTCTGGGTAAATATACTACTGAGGTTAATGGGGTCAACAGTTTGGCCATTAATGAAGGAAACACTCACCCATAGTCAAAATCACTATTCTACTTCCAGACCAAGGTAGCTTTGGAAAACTTTGGGACTAATTATTAGGTCTGATCAATGACTCACAACCTCTCTGGGAAGTACCAAGAGGATACACAAGAGTACACAAGACTGAAACAAAATCTCTTGGGAACTAGCTGGAGAAATTAGTAGTCTGAAGGTTCCAGATTTGTCCCACATTTTACTCGTGAGCCTACCATGGTTGATGCTAATTTCACTTGTACACTGACTCGGAGATCTCCAGTCTCTTAACATTCTACTAGATTTTTAGAATGCTAGGCCAGAGGTACTTATAGAGCATCAGCTGCAGGGAAATATAGTTGCTATTATCATCATGCTGGCAAATTTGATTATAGCTCATTTTACAATAAGGAGGTCTTCTGACTTTAAGAGATAATTGTAATAATATTAACAGTCATATTAGAGAACTTCTTTCTTTGGAGGATTATTTAAATTCAGTGCAGGAGTTCCATAGGAGAGGAAGAGGTACAGTTTCTCTCCTTTCTTCCAAAATAGTATTTAGAGAACATGGTCTTGGATAGCAGGAAAATTATTCCTGAGACAAGCTTAGCAAAATCAATCTGAAAATTAACCTCTCACTAATAATATTCCAGCCCTGAGTTATACAGAGCAGGTAATCCAGAGGCCGCTGTTACAAGCTATTAACAAAGCAGTGCAGACACTTCCATACGCTTGTTTTACTTCCTTTTTTTCCCTCATTTTTACTTTCTCTTCTTTTGCCTTTCTTCCTTATTTCTCCTTCTCATCTTTTCTTTTAAAATTATTCTTCTTTCCCTGCATACATTCTTTTTTTTTTTCTTTTCTCACTTTATTCCTCCCTCTACCATGACTTTATCAGCTGACCTTTGCATACTACTTCCCCATCCTTCTCATGTGTCTGGCAGTTTGCAAAACACTTTGAAGACTACTAAGATCATACTACCTACATAGGTGTTCTTTTTTTTTTTCCTGAACTGTCATCCTACCAATATTTTACTTTTCTGAATGTTTACAAGGAACAGTAAAAGCATTTGCTATTCACCATGATTTGGCTGTTATTTTTAAAGTCTGTTTAGTGCTTTAGAAGTTTTTTGATTGATCTTTAGTTTTTTAACATTGTAAATGTCAAGATTTGGGGAAAATCCATAATATCTCTCAAAAGTTCTTTCATGATTACTGAATTTCCTGACCATTATTATGGCTACTTCTCCTAAAAAGGAATATTTTGATTTTACAGCTAGCTTATATTTGGCTTACCTCTGTTCCATTTATTTTCTGCATACTAAAATGGCTCAGCCTAAACAGTACGTAGTATTTCCAGAGTGTGAAATTGACAACTGGATTTCCTTGCGGATCAATTGTCAACTGGTCGACATGGCGCAGTTGAGCTAGGGCATTAAACTGCTGCAGCATGACAAGATTTGTTTCCTTGAATTTAAGGTGCTGCAACAATAAAACACAAAAAAGAGCTGAACATTGAATTTAACCATCTTAAAATATTAACATTAAAGCTTCAGTGACCATTCCTCAAGATGTCTGTAAACTTTAGGTTTAACTAGTATGTTTTCAATTATATTAAACCAACTGCATCTACCAAATTTACTTAATTTTAGTCCATCTGATACATCACTGATGAAATCCATTAATCCACCCAGTATTGAATTCAAAGTGATTCCCCATCTGCAAAGGGTGTCCCCCATTTACTAGCAAACTAAGCTCCTCAAAATTAAATAAATATACAATAATTCAGACTTTCAGGCATTACGATGATTTTACATGCTTTATACTGAAATTGAATCTACAAAGGAAAGATTAGAAACAAAACTTTGAACTTTATGAATACAGGACTCACGATGGTTCTGAGAAGAACTGATTAGTTGTTATTACCTGTATCTTGCCAATTACTATTCAGGCTAGTTAAACTGGCCATGGGACAAGAAAATCACTAAAACTGAAATGCTACTGTAAGTGTTCTTTTGTAACTGGATGCTCTTTTCTGAACATATTGTCTCCATTTCCATCTGTCCTCTTTAGTGAGGATAAGGTGGCAAAAGAAAAATAACTACAAGAGGGCAGGTGAAGGAAATCACTTGGCTAACAGAGAAAAACACAACAATAATAAAAACTCAAGGGAGAACTCACAGTCTGCAAATAACATACTAATAAGTAATATATTAGTACCAAAAACAGCTAATTGGAAAAACTCAAAAAAGCTAATTTCTCAACTTTATTTTTTAAAAAATTCAATTCTAGTATAGCTAACATACAGTATAATATTAGATTGAGGTGTACAATACAGTGATTCAACAATTCTGTACATTACTCAGTGCCCATCACAGTAAGAGCACTCACAATCCCTTTCACCTCTCTGGTAGCCATGTTTGTTCTCTATAGTTAAGAGTCTTTTTTTTGCCTTTATATATATCACATAAATCCTTATATATGTGATATATATAATAATATATATACTATATTATGTGATATATATATATATATTATATAATGTGATATATATAATAATACTCCACACAGTAGAGTATTATTCAGTCATAAAAAGAAAGAAATCTTGCCATTTTTAACACACACACACATCCATTCTTCTGTGGACTGACATCTTCTTTATCCATTCATCTGTGGATGGACACTTGGACTGTTTCCATAGTATGGCTATTATAAATAATGCTGCAATAAATATAGCAATGCATATATCTTTTCAAATTAGTCTCTTCATATTCTTTGAGTAAATACCTAGTAGTGCAATTCTAGATAGTAGAATGGTTCTATTTTTAACTTTTGGAGAATTCTCCATACTTCCTCGCACAGTGGCTCCAAATTTGCATTCCCACCAGCAGTGCACAAGCCTTCATTCCTTTTTCCTCACATCCTAGCCAACACCTTTGTTTCTTGTCTTTTTGATTTTAGCCATTCTGAGAGGTGTGAGGTGATATCTCATTGTGTTTTTGATTGCATTTCCCTGCTGATGAGTGATGTTGAGCATCTTTTCATGTGTCTATTGGCTATCTGCTTGTCTTTGGAGAAATGTCTGTTCATGTCTTCTGCCCATTTTTTAATTAGATTATTTGTGTATCTGGTGTTGGGTTGTATAAATTCTTTATACATTTTGGATACTGACCCTTTCCTGGATGTCATTTGCAAATATCTTCTCCCATTCAGTAGGTTGCCTTTTAGTTTTGTTGATTGTTTCCTTTTTTGTGCAGAAGCTTTTTATTTTTATGTATTCCCAGCAGTTTACTCCCAATCAATATAAATAGCATATTTGTGTATTCCCAGTAGTTTATTTTTGCCTTGCCTCAAGAGACCTATCTAGAAAGAAGTTGCTTCAGCCAATGTGAATTAAGTTACTGCCTTTGTTCTCTTCTAGGATTTTTATGGTTTCAGGTCTCACATTTAGGTCCTGAATCCATTTTTGAGTTTATTCTTGTTTATAGCATTAAGAAAGTGGTCCAGTTTCATTCTTTTGCATGTAGCTATCTAGTTTTCCCAACAACATTTGTTGAAAAGACTGTCTTTTTCACATTGCATATTCTTGCCTCCTTTGTCGAAGATCAACTATTTCTATGCTCTCTATTCTGTTCCATTGATTTATGTGCCAATACCACACTGTTTTGATTACTACAACTTTGTAGTATATCTTGAAATCTGGGATTGTGATACCTCCAGTTTTTCAATTGTGAGACCTCTTCTTTTTCAAGATTACTCTAGCTATTTGGTTTTTTTAATGGTTTCATGCAAATTTTAGGATTGTTTGTTCTAGCTCTATGAAAAATGCTGATAGTATTTTGATAGGGATTGCATTAAATCTGTAGATTGCTTTGGGTAGTAGGGACATTTTAACAATATTTTTTCTTCCAGTCCATGAGCGCAGAATACCTTTCCATTTCTTTGTGTCATCTTCAACTTCTTTCATTAATGTTTTAATTTTCAGAGTACAGGTCTTTCACCTCCTTGGTTAAATTTATTCCTAAATACACTATCATTTTTATGCCATTGTAAATAGGATTGTTTTCTTAATTTCTTTGCTACTTCCTTATTAGTGTATAGAAATGCAATGGATTTCTGTATATTGATTTTGTATCCTCAACATTACTGAATTCATTTATCAGTTCTAGTAGTTTCTGGTGGACTCTGTTGGTTTCTTTTTTTTTTTTTTTTAAGATTTTATTTATTTATTTGACAGAGAGATAGAGAGCACAAGTAGGCAGAGCAGCATACAGAAGGAAAGGGAGAAGTAGGCTCCCTGCTGAGCAGGGAGACCGATGTGGGGCTCAAGCTCAGGACCTTGGAATCATGACCTGAGCTAAAGGCAGCTTCTTAACCAACTGAGTCATCCAGGCACCCCTCTGTTGGGTTTTTTATGTATAGTATTATATCTTCTGCAAACAATTAAAATTTTACTTCTTCCTTACCAATATGGATGCCTTTTATTTTCTTGTCTAATTGTGGTAGCTAGGCCTTCCAATATTCGTGAATAAAAGTGGCAAGAGTGGACATCCTGGTCTCATTTCTGACCTCAGGGAAAAGCTCTCAGTCTTTCACCACTGACTATGATGTTAGCTGTGGGTTTTCATATATGGCTTTTATTATGTTGAGGTATGTTCCCTCTAAAACTACTTTGTTGAGGATTTTTATCATGAGTGGATGTTGTACTTTGTCAAATGTTTTATTTGCATCTATTGAAATGACCTTATGATTTTCATCTTCTCTCTTGTTGAGGTGGTGTATCACGTTGATTGATCTGTGAATACTGAATCATCTTTGCAATCCTGAGATTAAATCCCACTTGATCGTGGTGAATGATTTTTTTTTTTCTTAATGTATTGTTGGATTTGGTTTGCTAGTCTTTTGTTGTTGATGAGTTTTGCATTTATGTTCATCAAAGATATTGGTCTGTAGCTCTCTTTTTTGGTATATCTTTATCTGATTTTGGTATCAGGGTAATGCTCACTTCATATGATGAATTTGGAAGCTTTCCTTCCTCTTCTACTTTTTTGGAATAGTTTGAGAAGAATAGATATTAACTTATCTTTAAATGTTTGGTAGAATTCACCTGTGAAACTGTCTGATCTCGGACTTTTGTTTGTTGGGAGGTTTTGATTATCGATTGTTTTGCTGCGGGTAATCAGTCTTTTTAAATTTTCTATTTCTTCTTGATTCAGTTTTGGTAGTTTATATGTTTCTAGGAATTTATAAATTACTCCTAGGTTATCCAGTTTGCTGGCATATAATTTTTTTATAATATTCTCTTATAATCCTTTGTTCTTTCTGTGGTTTTGGCTGTTATTTTTCCTCTTCCATTTCTGATTTAATTTGAGTCCTCTCTCTTTCTCTCTCTCTCATGAATCTGGCTAACATTTATTAATTTTGTTGTTTTCTTCAAAGAACCAGTTCCTGGTTTCATTCATCTGTTCTATTGTTTTTTATTTCTTTTTCACTTAATTTTTCTCTAATCATTATTATTTCCTTCCTTCTATTCATTTTGGGGTTTTGTTCTTTTTCTAGCTCAGGTTGTTGGAGATTTTTCTTGCTTCCTGAGGTAGGCCTGTACTGCTTTAAACTTCTCTCTTAGAACAGCCTTTACTGCCTCCTAAAGATTTTGGACCACTGTGTTTCATTTTCATTTGTCTCTGTGTATTTTTTTATTTCCTCTTGGAAATAAAAAAAAAAAAAAACATTTCTTGGTTGACCCATTCATTTTTTAGTAGCATGTTATATAACCTCCATGTATTTGTGTTCTTTCCTGTTTTTTTCTTGTGGTTGATTTCTAGTTACAGAGTGTTGTGGCCAGAAAAGATGCATGAAAAAAAAAAAGACTACAGTCTTTCTGAATTTGTTGAGACATGTTTTGTGGCTTAATATGTGATCTATTCCAGAGAATGTTCTATCTGCACTTGAAAATAATGTGTATTCTGCTGTTTAGAATGAAATGTTCCGAATATACTGTTAGATCCATCTGGTCCAATGTGTCCTTCAAAGCCTCTTTTTCCTTGACATAAGATTATCCATTTGGATGATCCAACCATTGATGCAAATGGGGTTTTAAAGTCCCCTACTATTATTGTACTACTATTGATTACTTCCTTTATGTTTGTTTTTAGTTGCTTTATGTATTTGGGTGCTCCCATGTTGGGTGATAAATATTTACAACTGTTACATCTTGTTGGATTTTTCCCTTTATTATTATATAGTATCTCTGACTTTTGTTACAGTCATTGTTCTAATGTCTATTTTGTCTGATATGAGTATTGCTTCCCTAGCTTTCTTTTCATTTTCATTCACATGATAAATGCTTTTCCATCCCTTCACTTTCAATCTGCAGCTGTCTTTAGGTCTGAAAAGAGTCTGTTGTAGGCAGTATATAGACAGGTCTTGCTTTTTTATCCATTCAATCACCATGTATCTTCTGTTTGGAGCACAGTCCATTTTCATTCAAAACAATTATTGATGGGTAGTACTAATTGGCATTTTGTTGCATGTTTCATGTTTGTTTTAGCAGTTCCTCCTGTTCCTTTCTTCTCTTGCTCTTTTTGCTCATGATTTGCTGACTTTCTTTAGTGAAATACTTGGATTTCTTTCTATTTTTTTTTTTTTAGCATATCCATCACTGGTTTTTGATTTGTGATTACCATTAGATTTACACATAACATCTTATGCATATTGCAGTCTCTATTAAGTAGATGGTTGCTTAAGTTTGAACCCACTATAAAAGCACTGAAATTTTACTCCTCTCCCCTCCACATTTTAGGTACATTGTGTCATACTTTACATCCTTTTTTGGAGTCTTTGACAGATTTTTATGGATATACTTAATTTTACTGCTTTTGTGCTTCCTGCTTTTCTTACTTCTGCTTATAGTCTTTCCTTTCCAGTCAGAGTCCCCTTTAACATTTCTTGTAAGGCTATTTTAGTGGCCATGAATTCTTTTAAATTTTTGTTTGTCTGGGAATTTCTTTATCTCTCCTATTCTGAATGATAGCCTTGCTGAATAGATCATTCTTGGTTGCAGGTCTTTTTCTTTCAGCACTTTGAATATATCATGGTTTCTGCCCTGCAAAGTTTCTTCTGAAAAAATCAGCCAGTATCCCTTGTATGTAACTGTTTTCTATTCTGCTGCTTGCAAAATTCTCTCTTTACCATGACTTAGCCATTATAATCACTATGTGTCTTGGTGTGGACCTCCTTGGGTTGATTTTGTTGTGGGGTCTCTATGACTCCTGAATCTGGATTTCTGTTTCTTTCCCAGATTTGGGAAGTTTTCAGCTATTATGTCTTGAAATAAATTTTCTGGCCCCCTTTCTCTGTCTTCCTCTTCTGGGGTTTCTACTGTATGAACGTTATTATGATTGATGGTTTGCTAAATTCTCTTAGTCCATTTTCATTTATTATTATTATTTTTCCCTCCTCTGTTCAGGTTGATTGCTTTCCCCTACTCTCTCCTCCAGATTGCTGATCTGTTCTTCTGCTTCTTCTAGTCTACTATTTATTCCATTTAGTATATTTTTAATTTCAATTACTGAGTTCTTCATCTCTGATTGGTTCCTTTCTTATGTTTTTTAATCTCTTTGTTGAGGGTCTCACTGAGGTCCTCCACTCTTTTCTCAAGTCCAGTGAGTATCTTTATGACAATTACTATAAATTCTCTATCAGATACATTACTTATCTCCATTTCACTTAGCTCTCTTGTGATTTTGTCCTGTTCTTTCATTTGGGACATATTTCTCTATCTCCTATTTTGTCTAACTTTCTGTGCCTGGGGTTTTTTGTGTCTTGAAAAAGTCAGCCCATCCCCTGCTCTTGAAAGTAGTCATCTTACGAAGAGGTCCTGTAGTGCCCTTGCAGAGCAACGTCCTCTGTTCACCAGAAACAAGTGGACTTCAGTGGTCTCTCTTATGTGTGTTGCACATGCCCTACTATTGTGGCTGAGCTGTGTTTGCCTTCATTCCAGTTATCTGCAATGGCCCTCTTTGCCTGTTGTGGGCAGAGTTTAGTCCCTGTGTTGTTAGTGGGCCAGTCTGAGGCCACCATGGGCTTGAGTTGAGTCAAACCAGGTGTTTGTCAGAGACAAAGTAGCACTGAACTGCAAGGCACTTTCCCTGTGTTGTCCCCTAAACAGTTTTCATTGGCAGGCCAGATACTCAGACCCAGTATCTGCGCCCACCCATTGCTCGTGCAACACATTGATTTTATGTTTATGCTCCCCCTGCCCAGGGCAGGAGTCACTTTGGAGTGGTGTTGGCCCCTTCTGGGACTGTTTGCACAGTGCCAGGCTTGTGGTACTACTTTGAATGGGCTATATGAGAGGGGCAGGTCCTATGGGAGAGTGCAGTTGAGGGTTCATGGTGCCAGCAAGGTCTGCATCCATCCACTGCAGGAGGGGACCTGCAGCAACTCAGGAAACCTCCTGCCCAGGCTAGAATGGAGGGGGCATGCTCACAGAAATATGCAGGGATGGAGCATGCTGTTCACAAAGTAGGTGGAGAATGTTGGTGTTGTACTAGTTTCTGCAGGTGTCTGTATGTAGGCTGTGGAGTGGGAGAGAGAAATGTCACCCATCAGCTCTTTTGTTTTTGGAACAGTCTCCAAAAGATCCCTGCCCCTCTGGCACATATTCTTCTGAGACCAGTAAATAAATCTCCTTCCCATATATCCCAGATATTTTTCAAACTGCTGCTTCTACACTGTATATCAGTGGAGAGGTTTGCTGTGCTATCTTTTTAAGGGTGGGAATTCAGTTTTCTCTTGTGCGCGGGCTCTCCCAGAGCTGAGTTCCCTTATTTTTAAATTTCCAAGTGTTAAGCCCTACTGGTTGGAAGAATTCATGGAGTTAGGCCCCTCTGGGTTTCAGAGCCGAATGTTATAGGGATTCATCTTCCCAGTGCACATCCCCATGCCTGGTTGTCTGCCATGCGGGTCTGTTTCTCTCCTCTCCCATGGACAGTTCCACAGGTCTATTGATCTTCCAACCCATCTCTGCCTTCCCTACCCTCTTCAATGTGGCCTCCTTTTTACATTTAGCCACAGTCTGTTCTGCCAGTCTTCAGGTCATATTCTGGGTTATTACACTGATGTGGGTGTTTTCTAGCTATATCCACAGGACAAGGTGAACTTAGGATCTTCCTATTCAACCACTTTCCCCTTCTCGAACTAATTTTAAGTGAGCTACCAAAATTATTTTAAGTGTTGTTAGGGAATGACTGTAAAAATTATCTATAAATGTACATGTCTCATTAATACCAGGTAGAATAAATGAATACATAATATAGGATTAGGTGAGGTCCTAATGAATGCTTTATAAAGTGGCAACACAGAATTCAAATAAAATTATATTAGTCCTTTATACTCCATAAAGAATCATTTGATAGAGAGATAATTTCTAATATTAACAGAAAACTGCAAGGCCACTTATGAATACTAATTTAAATCCCAGATCCAGAAAAATCAACACAAAACCTTGGTCTCCCTGCCAGACAGAAACTGCATAAATAAAAGTTAAAATAGGTCTTTGGCCTGAACACACAAGTCATGACTGAGAATTATTCAAATATACTACTAAAAGGAAATGTTTACCAGAGAATTAGGAAATTTAATCTTCAATTTGGGAAGCACTTGGACGATTTCATCAAATTCTATGAAAGTGAAGGACACTGTTGTCACCATTCCTGCTGTTTGAACACTCCAGTTCCGATCTAGAGATTCCAGGGCTCCTGAACCATACAGTGAAAGTGTGTCCCCATCCACTTCAACAAGGTGTGTATCTGTGACAGATAAACCTTGTAAAGTATTGTTGAGTCCTGAGTCCAGAGACCTGGAAAATGCAACATATAATTTTAATGAAAGTCTTATCATGAAAAGTAAACAATAGATAGATAATAAAACCCCGTTTTGGCAAAGGTATTTGAAATTTTATATTCCTTCTTTTTTTTTTTTTTTTTTGATTCAATAACTAAACCCAGAACACCAAAGATTAAATTTCAATAGGTTATTGGGAAGTTTTGTATTCTTCTAGCTACACATTTTAATTAAAAAAAGAGGCACATGTGAACAAAAAAAGACCAATTTAAACCCAAATTATTTATATCATTTAAAGGTAATGGATATCCTATTTAGTTTTAAAACAATCAATTTAGTATATCATGGATACCTTTTTTGGGGGGATATCTTTTCATGTTAGTACAAATATGTTTTCCTAATCTATAAAGTATTCCACTCTAGTAGAAAAAACCCTGCATTTTACCAAAGACTATTTCTATATTAAGAACCATATAATATAAAAATATATTTATAAACACTTGGGAAGACACATAATTACTGTTAACAATAGTATACCTCTCAGAAGATAGATTAAAGGGTAACTTCAACTTCCTATTTTTTAAAACCTCAATGTTGTCTGACATTTTCAATTGTATACTACAATTACAAGAAGTAAAATTAATAAAAATTTCTTCTCCATTTTGAAATTAAAAATGATGAGGAATAATTCACTAATCTCTCTCTCTACATATGTATACACACACACACACATATACACAAAATCACTTCACATACTCTGCTGAAAATGATAACTGTTGCTATTTCCAAAGCAGGGGCCACATTTTCTGCAAAAGGTACCCAAATGATAGCCAGAGAAGAAAAGAAATAGCTCAATCCAACTCGATTTTTCTGATTTGTGAACAGAGACATAACTATTTATTTTCCAATCTTAAAATTCAAACAGTGCTTGCTTTTGTTCTTCACGTTTTCATTCTGCTATTTTTGCTTTCTAGTGGTATTTATTTGCCCTTACTAATGTTAGTACTTTGCCTTCCTTTGTGCTCCTGTGAACTCTTATATATTCCTCCAATATATTACTTCTCTTACTACATCACAATTATATGTTTACAATTTGTCTTCTCTATCAGTGAATTCCTTGAGGCTAAAGACTAGTATTTCCTCATCTCTGGGGCCTGGTAATGGGCTTTCCACAATGTGTGTTAAATAAATGAATTACTAAAGATCTTTAAATTTTTTATATTGTTGATATTGGAGGAGAAGACTGACAAACGATTACCTTGTTGTTTTACTACGTTTTACTGGACAATGTGCACTTCTGTCGGAGGCACCAGTTAACCTGTAACACATCTGTGTATACAATGACAAGCTGGGTAATAATAGTCAATTTGAAGTGACTATGCAACCAAGAAAATACAGAGAGTCTTTATTTTTGCCAGACTAGTGCTTAAGAAAATGATTATGTGACAGTAGTTAGACATTCAACGAGCGGTAGTATTTGAATAACCTATAATCCTATATAGGTAAAAGCTGATAACAGAAGGAAAATAAGACAGCATTAAGAGTTCCTTATATTGTACTTTGTATGATAGCTTTGTGTTGAGCTATGTAAAACACACAATCATTTCTGGAATAAGATAAAGGATCAGAGTTCTATTTCACTGCCACTGAAATAGAGAAAGCTTGCTGAAGAGTGCATACCCCTGTTATAGCACTTAGCACGCTCGCTGTATGGTGATTACCTGTTTGTCTATCTCTCACCAAACACTGTGATCCTCGAGCACTCCAACTTTGTCGCATTAGTAGATCCAGCATCTAGCACAGCTCCTAGCACATGTTATGTTCAGTAAATATTTCTTGAAAGAATTAAGGAAGTGAGATAATTATGAAGTTTTTCATGACCACCTATTGAATCTTAAGAAGGGTGTTCTGAGTATAAGCTGTGGTTTGGGCAAAGGGACAGAATCAGTGATACAGATACAGTTTACAATGGTTAGCCAGGTTTTCTCAGGTGAGGCAAAGGCAAATAATGAAGAAATAAGGTCAAGAAACAAACACACAAAAACCCTAGCTAGTTGATACAGTGATGCCTACTGACCATGATACCCACCAAACCAACTTCATTTTAATGTAAAAATGATAGGGAATCAGAGCTATGAATAAATCCTTTGGAAGTGTCTTGTCTTTCTTTTTCTTCTCCATATGATATATAAACTCCAAGATAAAAGTCTTTCATCAAAAAGGGATTATTTATTTTGCATAAAGTTTTCTCAAGCAAACTATTGGGAAAATAAGTGAAATAATAAATAAGCCTAAACTCAGCAAAATAGTAATACGTTTACAAAAGAAAGCAGAAATCATCTCTAACCTTTAAATATTTCACATGGGCATTCTGTAAAAAACAAATGGTGGGTTTTCTGGGCTATAGAAAGATTCATCTTTCCAAACAGGAAATGTAGCACCTGTTAAACAGGTCACATAATAGCTAACCCATTTCAGTTATTTTCTGAATGAGGCTTGAGTTTTGCCTGAAACTCTGGCCAATACAGAGGAGAGGAACCTGTTCTTCGGGGAAGGTATGCTCTGATTTGCATAAAAAATTACTTGGGAAGTTTACTAAAAATGTTTGTATGTTGGGGATTGTCTCTCTAGTTTTCCCTGTGTACTTGGCTGGTGTGTCCACATTTTTTTGCAGCCATACATACATACATACATACATACATACATATTATTTCATTTGTTCATTTATTCAGCAAACATTTCCTGAAAGTCCATTATACACAGGGCACTGCTAAGGATTCTGGCATAGGAAACTAATTCATCTGTATTGATAAGGACATTCCATACAACAATCACATACAACTGAGTGTATCAAAACTTTTCCTCACTTTTATAGGGCTATAGTCCTAGAAATACAACTGCTCTAATCATGCTCTGCAATTAATTTAAGAAACACATGAAATATAATTAAACTGAAATGACCTCAACCTCTCTTAAACAAATAGGTTTATCTGTAGAACTTACTATGTGTCAGGTATTATGACAGGCACTGGGGATATAAAGATAAATAAATGAAGATTTACTGGCCCTTAAAGAGGACCCAATATGAATGAAGGGTAGAGAACAAGACAAATATATATATTAATTGTAATACAATATGCTCAGTTTCATATAATGAGTATTTAAATGATATGCTATGAGAATACAGAGGAAGGAACTTTTCTAGTGGGGAGAAGTCAGTTTTCAAAAGGAGGTAGTATTTGAACTGGGCCTTCAAAGAGGAACAGTAGAATATCACCAGAAGTAGAAGAAGGAAGCAAGCTTCAGGTAAGAAAAACTAAATGAAGAAAGCAATAGAAGCCTAATTACATAAAACATATTTCAGGTACGAACAATTTCAATATGGCTAAAACACTAAAACACACAGAAGAGTCATAGTTGAAGATGAAGCTGAAAAATCAGATTTTATGCTATAAAGTTGAGAAGCAGAAAAAGCAATAAAAGAGCAAAATAAAAAGGTAATGGGGCCATATTTGATGCACATTTTTAAGCACCTTCAATGTGCCATGCATGAAGCGAAGTGTTGATGCTGGTTACAAAGATGAACAAGACATTTCTTGATCCTCAAGGATCCACCTTGGAGAGATAAGTTGGCCAGCTTTGTGGAAGATGTAGCAGGGAGAGGCGGGCTGGAGAAAGATTAGTAGGAAAAGCTGTGCTATAATGTGGACTAGAGAGAGGAGGTCATGGTGGTGGAAATGGAATGGGCAAGAACACGAGACAGACCTTAGTTCAGATCCCAGATATGCCAGTGATAAATAGAGCACTTGGGGAACAAGCTATCTAGTTTCTTTGTAGTTTCAGTTTCTTGTACATAAATGGTGATTAAAATACATTTTTTTTCAAGGTTGTTATAGACTAGAAATATTCAAAACCGTATCTCATGCTCAGCTCAATATATTAGTAGTAAAAGAAGAGAACATAGATATAACATGTTTAAGAAAAAATAAAAGCAGAGCTTAGTGACTGATATTGGGGAATAAAGGAGAGGAAAGAACTGAATGTGGTTCAAGTTTTTAGAGGAGGCGACTGGACCAAGTTGTTTCCAACCCCTGTCTACTCTAAATTAACATTCTGAGAAATGTGGCATTCTTCTATGGCGGATCTGTGTTTTAAAATTTCTTTTCCCATGAAGCCCAATACATTTCCATGTATATTTCCTACCTCAAATATTTTTAGAACAGTAGGCAGTCTGCCATCAAATGGGAATTCTCTTCAAGACCTTCACAACCAAGTGGTTAATTACAAGTACATATATTCATTTAATCAACTTGATCTTTATATAGAATGAGTCAGAAAAATATTCTATGCCTTCTTGATTAATATAGGACTCTATTAAAAGGCAGGTAATTAATTTAATGCAATAAAGTAATGAGTCCCTGAAAGCCAGGGTAAAAAAAAGAATATACTCTTAAATGCCTAGATGGAAGAAAAAGACAATATTTCAGAGGATTACAGGGTTTTTTGGTGTGTTGTTAAAAATCTTTAGGCTTTCTATAACAAGCTAGAACAGAAGGACTTAAAATATTTCGGAAGATTCTTTTCCCGATGAATAAGTGGTGCTGATTCCTATAATAAGGTATTTTATGAATTTCTATTACAACATTCATAGGTGTGGAAATTCATTTTAAGCATTATATTTTATTATGGTAGTGTTGGCTAAAGTACCACAGTCTTCATAGACAGGAAATGACCAAAAATAAACCAGCTTCACTGCATGCATCCAATGTAAGCAAAGAAAACATTACACCAAGTACTTTCCCATTTCTGGCAGGGGAAAGAAATCTGCAATATGTCGTTTTACTGTAGAGCTGTCCCAAGTACAGTGAAAAGTGAAATCATTAATGGGATATACCAAAGTTTTACAGAATTTCCTCTCTTTATGTGCCCATAATTTTTTCATGGATACTTGTTTCCAGGCATTTAGTTACACACCCATAAGCCAAAGGTCACAGACACTCTAACACAAGAATTAGCCACTTTTTTTGCATTATGGAAAACTAAAGACTATAAATGGGATTGTTGAAAATGGAAAAACTTATGTAGTATTAAAAAACAAATTGAAACCCTCAGGAAGGGACTTTGTGACCCTTTAGCTTTCTACCTTCAGAAAAAGTAAGGCTTCTATCATTTTAGAAAGATGAAATTTAATTATATTTTTAAAAAGACAGAGAATATAGTAACACAACTTCTAAAATTTAAAACATTTCACTGCGTACTTTCAGATAACCTAGCACAAAAACTGAACACATGTGTTTGAAATCTCCCTCTAAAACCCCGCTGAAGTAATTCTGATGCAAACCCACAAAAGCCAAGTATAACAGCTGGGGGTATGGGATGGACAATCTGCTGTAAGAAGCTTCAGTAAATTTCTGTAAGCTGGAAAGTAAAGAATGCTGAAAGATGAAGAAAAACAAAGGAAGTTATCCCTTGGAATATGCACTAGGGACAAGAATAAAGATGATAGCCAAACTGCCGATTAGGATTTTTAGAAAGGAAAGAACAGATATGATAGAAGACGGGAGTGGAAGTAAGACTAAATACAGGGGCTTTAATTGAAGATCTGTAAAAGGACTCTACCCCCTATTTCTCCCACTGTCAATAACACAGCCGAGTGGTACTGCAGATCAGTGGGAGAAGAAAAGAATACTCAATATGTAGCAGTAGGGCAACTGGTTATTCCTACAGGAGAAAAACTAACAAATTAGACCTCAATCTCAAACTTGAAAATCAATTCCAAGTATAATAAAAACTAAAATATGAAAAGCCAAATTTTAAATCTTTAGGAAGACAAAATGGGAGGATTTTTAATAATCTCAATGGTAGTACAGGATTGTTTTTGCTTAAATACAACCCACATGGGTATATATACCACTAAAAAGTCCTTGAACACAAAAAAAAAGTAGTAGAGGAATTGAGGAACAAAAACTTTATATGACAGAAATCAAAGAGCAAATGACAGAATTAAGTGCTTTCTTATTATTATTTGATAGATAAAATTCTCCAATTAAAAGGCGGTTATTAGCAGTATGGATTCAAAAACAAGACCCAACTATATCCTGTCTACAAGAATAAAAGACACAACCAGACTGAAATTGGAAGGATGGAGAAAGATATTCCATGCAAATGATAACCAAAAGAGCTAGAGTGGCTGTTAATATCAGACGAAAGAGACTTTGTGTCAAATATTGTTATAAGAGACATAGAAGGACATTTTACATTGATAAAAGAGTCAATCCATCAGGAATGTGTGACAATTATAGACATACTGCACTTAACGTCTAAAATATATAAAGCAAAAACTGACAGAATTGAAGGGAGCAACAGTTCTGCAATCATAGTTGGAGATTTTAATACCCTACTTGCAATAATAGATAGAATAACTAGACAGAAAAATCAATAAGGAAATAGAGGACTTCAAGAGCACTATAAATCAACTAGATCTAACATACATAGAAGACTCTACTCACTGACATTAGAATTTTTGTTCTTCTCAAGTGTGTGTGGAACATTCTTCAGAATAAAGTATATGTTAAGCCACAAAACAAGTCTCACATAAAACATCTCTGAAAACAATGAATAAAACTAGAAATCTATAACAGAGAGAAATCTGGAAAATTCACAAGTGTATGGAAATTAATAAACTCTTCAATAAAGAAATCACTAGGGAAACCAGAAAAATATAGCTCAGAGAAAGTTGCAATGCAAAAATGTGGGAGAAGTAAAAGGTAGACTCATCTTGCGCAAGGGAACAAGAAACAGAGATTTAATTATAGTAAATTACAAAAGTTACCAATAAAAGAAAGCATAATATACAGCTAGAGATTTGGTTGAAAAGGAGTTAGCAAGATATTATTTAAACAAACAAACAAACAAACAAAAAACAGCAGCCATATAAGTAAAAGGAAAATCAGGTGAATATGCTATCAGAAAAATCAATGCCAAGAGCTTTTCAAGATGAAGAGTGTCATCTATGTCAAATGGTGTGGAGAGTTCAAGTATAAAATAAGAACTTAAAAGTTCAAGAAGTCAGTCTGGACACTCCACTAAGAGTCCCTGGTATACGAAGGTATAATCAGCTCTTTTAGAAATATTTCTATCTTTCTGATGTAAGAGATTTTACATGAATCAGACTATTGAAACTAAGCTGAAGAAATTATCTATTACCACCAGAAGTTATTAATAATTTTGCATTAACGTTTTGCTAATAATTTGCTGTCTTTACAGTTTTACTTTTCTGGCTTCAAATATCATCTTTGTCTCCTTGATGTCATAGTTTTAAGTCATTAAAAGGATCAGACCAAGATAATGTAATGGTGTCTCCATGGCACTTTGAACTTACATCAGTTAAAAAATAAATCTTTTGCCAGAAATTGTGGATCCCTTTCCAATGATTCATTACTGTTCTCAACATCTTCTCCACTGAACCCACACATCACTTTTCCCATCTCTCCCAAACTCTTCCTTTGTTCTTCTTGCTTAAAAGGCCTTTGACTTTGTGGAACTTCTAATAAAAATTCTGAAACTCTTGGCAGTAACTACAAGGCATAACAATTTTCACTAACAGATACTTCCTCTTTCTTTTGGAACTGAATGCTTGCTTTGAGACCATAAAAGTAAAGACTCTATAAGTTTAAATTATTTTAGAGGGTCACAGAATTTTTGGCCATAAGCTGCCTAAAAAGTTCAAAGTGTTGAGAAGATCATATTAACTACAATCCATACCTATCAGAGATCGTTTTGCCAGGTAAAAGTGCCAATTAATAAACAAAGACACTTCTGCACTCACTGTAGCTGTCAACCCTAGTAAGACATGAACAGTGAATGGCCCTGTAACAAGAGCATAGAATGAATGACTTAGGCTGGAAGGACAGAAGGCCGATGACTGCTGAATACACTGGCCCCTAGTTCTACACCCAGCTCTACCATCACTAACTTCAATATCTAAAATAACAGCTTCAAATGATCTCTCTCTGATGACTCTTACTTCTACTCTTCTCTAACAACCCACACCAGCCACAATAATGGCCTCCAAATTGCTCTTAGATGCGTTCCACCTTCAAAATCTTTAACTCCCAAAACTTAACTCTGATCATAAGTACCCACTATTTCAACTCACTCCTTCATATGCTTCTCGTCTTCAACTTCATTTAGACTTCCAGTTTCAGAAATACTAAATTTTCTCATTTGTTGGCAGCCTTCTATTTTTTTAACTTTTTTTATTTTTTATAAACATATATTTTTATCCCCAGGGGTACAGGTCTGTGAAACACCAGGTTTACACAGTTCACAGCACTTACCATAGCACATAACCTCCCCAATGTCCATAACCCCACCCCCCTTCTCCCAACCCCCCTCCCCCCAGCAACCCTCAGTTTGTTTTGTGAGATTAAGAGTCACTTATGGTTTGTCTCCCTCCCAATCCCATCTTGTTTCATTTATTCTTCTCCTACCCCCTTAACCCCCCATGGTGCATCTCCACTTCCTCATATCAGGGAGATCATATGATAGTTGTCCTTCTCTGATTGACTTATTTTGCTAAGCATGATACCCTCTAGTTTTATCCACGTCGTCGCAAATGGCAAGATTTCATTTCTTTTGATGGCAGCCTTCTATTTTTTAATACTTTAAAATTCTAGCATAGACCATATGACCCATCATATCTTTCTTTTATCATTTTAGTTGAATTTTTAATTCTTTACCTTTGATCCTTTTCCTCCTTACTCTTTAACAAACATAGAGCTTCTCTACTGTTATACCTACTCTGTGCTCCTGGAATATCATTCAACAATTATGACTATAGTTGCTGCAATTTCATGGTCTCTAACCTCATTTAGTTCCTCAGAATTTTCCTTCAATCTTTCAACACTTCCCTAATTAGCTCCCTCTGGATATCAAACAAGACTTGAAAAAATGGAGATATACCATGGTTTTTAAAGTGATGATTTATTATCTTAAGAATGTCAATACTTCTGAAATGAATAACTTAAATGTCATTTAGATATAATTCTTAGCATTTCCATTTAATTAAATAATTGTTCACTGAAGTATAATTAACGCAGAATGTTGTATCAGTAGATGAAATGATTTTAAAGGTCATATGGAAGAACAAGTGTGTGAGAATTAAAACTTTGAATAATGAAAGCAGATTTCCCCTACATAGATATTAAGACTTACTATGAAACCACTATAATCAAGCAGTTTCGGTATTGTCATTAAAATGGATAAATAGATTAGTGAAATGGAATAGAAAGTCCAGAAATGGGGTTGCCTGGGTGACTCAGTTTGTTGAGCATCCAGCTCTTAATTTCAGCTCGGGTCATGATATCGAGGTTCTGAAATTGAGTCCTGCATCCAGCTCTGTGCTTAGCATAAAGTCTGCTTGAGATTCTCCCTCTCCCTCTGCCCCTCCCACTCATGCTCTCTCTCTCTCTCCAATAAATAAATCCTTAAAAAATACTCTAGAATCTATCCAAATATTTATAGGAATGTAATTTAAGATGAAAATGATATTCTCATTAAAAAATAGAATACTTTAAGTAAAAATGCTATTACCAAATTGAACTGAAATAAAATCAAGTTAGACTCTTACCTAACACTATGTATAAAAATAAAGTTGATGTAGAAAGGATGAACTTTTAAAACCTTATTAAAATTTTAGAATATAATGTATAAAATTATTTGGATAAGATTGGATGTAAGAAAACTTCTTAAGGAAGATAGGAAAAATGTTTTTTAGAAAAAGCAGTCAGAAACTGACTTGTATAGTACTTCATAAATCTAAAGCTCAGAGCTTAAAGTTTTAACTTTAAAAAGTGTTATAGTTCTGACCAAGTAAAATGACATTAAATAAAGCTCTAGGGCAATATAAGAATAATATATATATTTGTTATATAAATTATCACTTAATTAAAATTTCTCTTCTTTTAACTTTATTTTGCTAGCTCAAGAGCTAGAAGAAGCTAGAAGAAAGAGCTGAGAAGTTTGACATGTGGATACAATACCCAAGTGCTGAAGGAAGTACACTGATCAATATAAATTAATCCTATAATGAAAATTTTTGAAGTGTATTTGTCTAAATATATGTCACATTCTTTAACTCCAAGAGAACTTCCAAATTATTAGTGTAATGCCTCATTATTTTCTTCATGACATTCTTGAAATATGAAAAGTTTAAAAACTATGATCTGAAAACTTGAAAGAAAAGCTACATTTAGTATGAGGTGTGCTTCAGAATTTGGTTAAGGTCATTAGATAATGGAGTTTCATCAAATGAAACAAAACTGAAATGCATTCTATCTTTGATTTTTAGATTTTGTTTTAAATTATATAAATATATAAATTATTATGTTTTTAAAATTATAAACTATACATTTTTAAGCTTTATCTCTCTCATTTACTTGATTCCAATATGCTTTCTTAAGAGGAAGAGAAAGATGTAAAATCTTCATAGTGTACTCAGATTTTCTCATAAACCAGGGGCTATAGATTATGCGACACATACGTTGTAGAAGAGGCTGTGAGCCACTGGAATAGATAGAGAGTATAGAGTCCAGCTAGAGTAATTATTTAAATTTTATGCCAAAATTGCTTAATTACTACGAGTTAGGAATAAAGTTTTGTGCTGGCTGCTGGGGACATGAAAGAGAGCAAGACAATCAAGAAACAGAATCAGGATTCTTTTCCTCTTCAAGCTTACACTCCAGTGGGGAAGACAGATATGAAACTAATTATCCACTAGTTATTTAAGTATGGCTATGGTAAGTGCTGAGAAGGGGAAGTCCACAGTACTGAGAGATAAGAGGTATTTGATCTAGCCGATCTAGCCAAGTTCTGCAAGAGGTAGTTGGGGAAGGCTTTTCAGAGGATGTGAGGCTTAACTTTGAGACCTTCGGACTGGCATCAGCTAGGGCAGGGGAGGAAAGTAGCGGCAGGGACAAGATGACTGTTTGCAGGAGAAAGGCTCTGAGGTAGGGAGTAACTGACCTGCAAGTCACTGATGCAGCATGGCAACAGTGGCTGATGGGATGGGATGAAATAGATCCTCCTAGGCTACGTTAAATAATCTAGATATTTTTTTTCCTCTGAAAAATAGGAAACCATGGAAGGGTGTTTTAATTAGGGGTCAATTTATATTTCCAGCGTTTCTGTCTTCACTTTTAAATTTAAACTTCTAATCTCAGAAGGTTTTCTTAAGAAAACTATTTCTAAATAATTGTATGTGAAATGGTTTCCCATTTCTGCTCCAAATTCGGTTCTCCGAAGACACTAGTACCTGGAAAGAATACCATTGCATACCCTGTTTCCTCTGGAAATGCGGAGACGGTGCTTCCATGGAGCTGAGAGGGGTCCTGAGGAGAGTCAGAAACTTTTCTATCTTGATTTGGAGCAATATTGGGTATTCGATTCTGTTGCAAGTCCCACTTTCGAGCTACGTTGTTAATTGTTAACCTTTTCTTCTCCTATGAAAAAGTTCAGTGTGACAAGAATTATATAATGCAATTTTTGTAGCAGGATGGTATCCCTGAAGCCTGTTGTTTATACCACTTAGACTTTTAAAAGGCGTATATTCCTTAAAAGCAGCTACAAATAGGTACTCTAAAATACAAGTGGCCTTTATTTACCCTGTGCATTCAAACACCTTAACAGTGGTCTATCACACTTAAAGAGAAAAATTCACACACAAACAATGATTATTCTCATTGAAAAAAATGAAAATTCACTATCTAAAAGTTTGACAGAAATTCTCACATCTGTTATCTAAGATTTTAATTTGAAAGAAATTTATATGCCTTTGTGTTTAAACATAGTAAGAAGAAAACTAATAATATTTTAATTTTCCTACCCAATAATTCAGACTAGTACGATGGAATAATCTTGGTTGAGAGGTGGGGAGAAGAAGAGGGATTGATCCATGTTCCACGCTTCACAGCATGAATTACAAGGTCTGAAAACTAAAATTACATACAGACTACTAAAAGAAATTGTACTAGGTTGAAATATTTCTAGGCAACTAGTAGCATCCCAGATGAATACCAAAGAAGTTAATTTATTACATGCAATGGGTGCCTTGGGATAGTGTTTTTCAGACTTTAGTGTGCCTCAAATTACCTGGAGAACTTATGAAAACACCAGTTGCTAGTTCTCACCCCATCCTGATTTATTGTGTTTGAGGTGGAGCTTGAGAATTTACATTTCTTTTTTTTTTCTCTCAATCATCAATTACCAGCTATTTTTAAAATTTTTTTTTAATTTTTAAAATTTATTTTCAGTATAATAGTATTCATTGTTTTTGCACCACACCCAGTGCTCCATGCAATCCATGCCCTCTCCAATACCCACCACCTGGTTCCTCCCACCTCCTGCCCCTTAAAAACCCTCAGATTGTTTTTCAGAGTCCATAGTCTCTCATGGATTTCTAAAAGCTCCCAGCTGTTGTTAAGGCTACTGCTCCTTGGACCTCGCTGTGAGAACCACTGACTTAGGTAGGGTGCTGGGGCTCCATTCTCTCACAGAAACTTGTTGAGAAAAGCAGATGAAGAGTACTGAAAGAAAATGTACAAGGTTGAAATGTTTCTGCTCAGCTTATATAAATTGATAAGGAAAATAATCAATAATCTGGCAAAGTGTCCATTATTAAGAGTTAACATCTTTAAATGGCATGTCAGTGTGGTCACAGCGCTGAGGATAAACATCTTCCCTTCCCTCCGTACTGAGAGCACCCATTCGATGACAGATCAGCTGTGTGATACTGACCCCTCCACACCTACTGCCTCGGGAATCAGGGAGGGCTGTTAGGAAAATTCTTTGCCCGTTTCTCCAGTGCATTTATACATGCAGAATAAATTTTTAGTTCCATCTCTCTGCCTATATTTGGATAACCTAAAATTCTAGCAAGGAAAAATTGCATTGGGTAGGAATGAAAAGTGACGACAAAGCTTAATTAAAACTAAAATTTTTTTTAAAGTTCTGTGTTTAAAACTGTTTTTAGCATGGATTCCTTTTCTATTGCTTACTTGTTATTTCAAATTTCTCTATATCGTTACATGGGTTATACTTAATATGCATATACTTCTGAGACTTTTGGACATTTTATGTAGATCTTCCTTATCTAAAGCAAGTAGAATCTGCTATTTTACTGTAAGAAATTTTTCTCCCAAATCTATACTAAAGAACATCTTACCTTAAGGAACTCTATTTTAGGTATTCATTGATAAATGGTACAACCCAATTCTCAACCCAAGTAGTGCCACTTTTACTCAGCACCAGGCCACTATGAAAGAGTCAGGGGCAGTAAGTTAATGGCAGATGGCTATAAAGTTGACTCCACGCATTTGGTATTCTGGCTGACTGGGAGTTGGCAGAAATATTCTTAATGAGATATAGTTGTGCTTATAAAAAGAGATACACAATATCTTTACACCACTGAGTCTGTTAGCAAATTTATAAGATACTCTGAAAATACAAACACTTTCCAATACTCACCTCAAACTTAAGCTTCCTTTATTTGGTTTATTGAAATTAGATCAACACCGGGTTGACTAAGAGAATGGATATTTTTACTGAGGCCAGGAAGAGGAGACATATTTTAAAATAGGATTACAGCCTGGGGTCAGATGAGGGTTGGTCACTGGCTTACCAGGGGACCACATAAGGGCTCTAGGTATCTGTGGTGAAAAAAAAAAAAAAAAGGCAGCAGCAGCAGCAGCAGCCAGAGAAAGGCTATAGATTCTGCAAGGCAGAAGGGGGTATCAGAAGAAAATCTTCCACTCAAAGATCATGGATGTATTTGGCATATCAGTTATTGTCATGTTTCTAAAGCTAGGTAAAAATACATTGTGAAGTCTGTGTTAAGGTGACAATTATTTTAGAAGATTCCAAATTTGCAGCTTTTGCCACTTGAGTCTACTCTTCATAGTCCAAGCAATATCTCACCAGTAGAGCCTGTAACTATCACTTCCACGCATTTCCAAGGTTGCAAGGAAAACAGGAAGACAGAAAAGCAACAGAAGATACTCTTCTGGTCCCTTCGCAACCACCCACCCACTTTTCTTAATGATCAGGACATGCTGTCGAATGAAACAACAGCCAGCAAATGCTGATGATCTTCAGTATCAGGATTTCGAATCTGGGCTAGGGCTAGAATCCAGGTCTCTTGATTTCCCATGATTCTCCTCTAATTAAAAAATTTTAAAGCTAAATAACCCTCATAATTAAAGAGTCCTATTTAGTGACTTCAAGAGAAGTATTCACTATATTTTGAAGTTTCCAAATTTTCCAAACATGTACAAACCATGTTGGCTAAATGTTCAATGGCATATTTCCAAAAATGCTGAGCATGAACAGCACCTGAATTGGGTATATAAGAAAAAAAATTTCAGTGCAGAAGTGTAGTCAAGAGCAATTTGTTGCCTATACCAGGCTCAACTTATACTGGTATCTTTAAAGCTAAACCAATGGAATTTGTTTATTCTGCCTTTCCATGCTTTAAAATACAATACAAAAGTGTTCTTTTTGTCTGACAGCTTTAGTCTGTTTATTTACTTATATATTTTTATTCATTTGGCCATTCATTCACTTATGCAGCTTATGTACTGGAGCTGTAAGATCAGAAATACAGAGGACTCCTGAATAACATGGGGGTTGGCTCAGGGGGGCTGCAAATCTGTGTAAAATTTTGGACTTATCAAAAACTTAACTACTGATAGCCTACCATTGACTAATAAAAGCTTTACCAATGATATAAACAGTTGATTAACACATTTTGTATGTTAGATGCATTATATACTGTATTCATATAATAAAGTAAGCTAGAGAAAACAAAATGTTGAGAAAATCGTGAGGAGAAAATACACTTACAGTACTGTACTGTATTTATTGAAAAAATCCATGTAACAAGTGGAGCTGTGTAGTTCAAACTCATATTGTTCAAGAATCAACTCTATTATTTTTTCTAAATGAACCATTCAGGAAGTTTACCAATAGTATTATTTGTCAATGGTAAATCTTGCTCCTACCTACACATTTTAAAAATTTTACCTACAACTATATTTCCTATAAACCAAAGTGTGTTTTTGACCAACCCTTAGAAATATTCCAATAGGGAAAAGACTAAAATTCTATCAGCTAAATCAGTAAAGATAGAGATATCAAGAGGGGGCTTAGGTACGTCTAATTAATGGGATGAGGGGAAAACAGATAAAGTTGGGGAGGAGTCAAGAGGTTAGAAATAATAGCAAATGAGAAAATTGTAGTAATATCAAGAGTTCTAAATACTTTTGAAGTAGTAGTCTTAAGCTGAGAGGGCTTGGCACCAAGTGTTTTTTTTGTTCTGTTTTGTTAATTTAGGAGTAGTTTTCATAGAATAAAGCACACAGATTCAAGTAGTCTTTGATTAGTTGTGAGGAAGGCATACACCGGTGTAACCCATACACCTATCAAGATATACATTTCCATTGCCCCAACAAGTTCCCTTGTTTCCTAAGTTTATTTTGTACAACTTCATATCCCTACCAGTCATCTTTTGAATTCTAAATGGCATTTTCATTTTAGAAAGAAAAGCATCTACGTAAGACAAGAATGAGTAAGGATAATCAGCCTGATATCTGTAGTTTTAGAACAGAGTAGGAGCATAATACAAGCTATAAACTTTAAGCTGTCTTTATTTTAGTTGTGATGCAAGAATAAAATATTTTAATAGAAAATATTCTAAGGAAAACAATCATGATATGATAAATCATTTGAAACTAGTTTGAAACAAATTTTACTTCCTAAATCCTCAAAAATCTTTACCACCTCTATTTAAGAGAAGTTAATAGTTTTTTTAATTTAAAAAGCAATTATTAAAAAAGAAAACGTGTATCAGAGCTCATTAAAATATCTCAGTAAATTATGGTCGATTATAGGGGTCTCCAAAATAAAGTGACATGGCAAAAGGATACACAAGGTGATGCACTGGTGTAGAAAAAAAACCCTGTAACTTGTGTTCTATTTAGTTTTTATCTCTTCCCCTTAAAATCTGTAGCTTTTGCATGTGTTTTATAATGCACATTATGTTGCATTTCTCAAGTACAGGCTTATTTATAGGTAACTTATAAACATTATAAGGGTATTTATTTACAAAAAATTCTACCGATAGGAATGAAAACTTTACAAAGTTGGGAAACTGCTTTTCCAGTTGACAAGCAAGCCGGTTTCAGGGCAGTGAGGGTTAGGACGCACACGCATGTAGACTTTAGGAAAAGTACCTTAAGCAAGGACTGTTTATGACTTTCCCGCTTCTTTTCTTCCTCCTTTTTGGCTACAACAGATGCGATACGCCTTTCTTCTTCCTAAAAGCAAAAAAATGTTTACAAGCATTATTAAGTATATAACCTCTTCTATATGATTTCTTTGGTTCTACCGGTCTGGTTTTCTTTGTGAGAAGCATACTACTTGCTAACAGAAAATATGCCCTCATAGAAATTTAGTCTTTTCCTCTTTATTCTTTTTCCTTCCCAACTCTAAAGAACTGTATATTCTTAACTCTACTCCCAACTTTTGATGTGTGATGGACGTAGCTAATACAAGACAGAAAACAGAATGAGAAGGGCAAGAAGCGAGGGGGGAGCAGGTTTACATAGTTTTTCTTTGTATACCATGTACTTACATTTCCACATATAAAGACTTAAAAACTTTCTACTATGATGATAAAAACAACAAGAATTATACTTCTCAAAACTTTTATTTGACCTATGGATGTAAATCAGAGCTTTTTAAATACTAAAACAAGTATGAAAGCTTTTTAGAACTCTCCATTGATATTAATAAATTATGTCCATTAATATTATTACTTTTACTTTGTTTTTAAGTTGATTTGGCCAGTCTAATTTCTTAGATTCTAAAAACTATAAAATAACATTAAAGTTTAGAAAAAATTTTAAAAATCAGCCATGATTCCCACATGCTAACTCACATCTTATCATTTCTGTATCACCTTACAGTATTCCCTATAAACATATTTTTTCAAGCGGCAATCTGTATACATAGTATGGATCATGTTTTTTTCCCCTGAAGATAGTAAAATTTTAGTAAATTATAAACATGTAATTTTAAGTTTTAATATAAAAGGATTTATAAGTATTCAAAATGATGTTGCAATTTGAGAAAAACAATTCCTTCTTAAAAGATGGAGCTTGAAAATATCTTCAGAGATAAGAAACCATAAAAAGTAATCTAGCACATTTGAAGAACTCTTACAGAAATGAAAAATTATACAAACCGAAATGAAAAATCTAATGGAGGGGAGCTGAAGAGCATATTGTACAAAACTGAAGAGAGAATCAGGCAACTGAAAAACAGGCCAGAAGACTTTCTCCCATTTGCTTTCATAGCACCCTAAATTTCCCACTACAGCACTTCCTGTTTCATTTAAATCTCTGCTACTCTCTCTCCCCTCTCCTACCCCAGGAGTTCATTGAAGGTATGGACCATGTCAACTCCTGGCACATTACAGATAGTCAATATATATTTAAAGAATTGATTATTAAATGCACATCTCCATATATCTGTCCAATAATTTCCTAAAACTGGAACCACTAAATTAAATGGAAGACATATTTCAAGATATGTAAACATATCTTGATATGTTTACAAATTGCCCTCCATAAGTGTGGTACTGATTTCCATCCCTATCAGAAGGCAGCATTTGATTTAAAACATAATATATAGTCATGACAGCTGTTCATCAAATATTCCTGTGTCTTCCCACATCCAGGCCATATTGTAAGATAGCAACTGATAACCCTTATCAGTTAGGTGCTGTCATTTTCTTTAACCAATGTCAGATGAACAAAATCACATGTGTTTATTTCTGGGGGAAGTTTACTCGGAAGGAAGCTTTTAAAGACAACGTATGGGATAGCTGTTCTCTCTCTCACCTCTGCTACAGAATCTGCAAAGCTCCACATGGTGGGTACTTTGAAGGCCTTGGTTCTAGAATGAAGACAACACAGAGCAAAGTTTCCAGACCACATAATACATACATACATACTGCAAACAGGCAGTACGAACATGAAATAAACTTAATTGCTTTAATTCACTGAGGTCAGGGAAGTTGTTTCTACAGCATAATCTAGCTAGCCTGACCAGTATATTTATCATGCTAGAATTAAGGAAGGTCAAAGATGCCATGAAAATGTATTCTAGGGGGTTAGCTATTATAAATACTTCTGATAGCAAAGAAAAGGCCTAAATGAAAGAAGGACATAAAAAATACACAAAGAGAAATTATCAAAAAGTTAGAAAACTAGAAATGCACCCACTGGAAGACTCTAATTTTAGAAATGAGGTACTGAATACTCTGAGAAGGTTAATTAATTTATACAAGGTCACAGAGCTAGTGACAAAGCCAGGATCGGGACCAGAAGCCATAGCTTCTGAGAAATGGAATTTGAATTTTTTATAATAAGGACAAGTTTAAATGTATTTTAACTGATTTTAGAAAGATATAAAAGGAAAGGTAAAAAGTCAATAGCAATCTGCTGTGATTTAATTGTTTTAAAGGGAATGGAAAATGAATGTGACTTGTGGTGAATTTAAAATCTTTTACGAGGGCGCCTGGGTGGCTCAGTTAGTTAAGTGACTGCCTCCAGCTCAGGTCATGACCCTGGAGTCCCAGAATCGAGTCAGGCATCGGGCTCCCTGCTCATCGGGGAGTCTGCTTCTCCCTCTGACTTCCCCCTCTCATGCTCCCTCTCTCTCTCTCTCATTCTCTCCCTCTCAAATAAATAAATAAAACCTTTTAAAAAAATCTTTTATGATATGGAAAATAGTTATTCTTGGTGTTTGAAGACTAGGTAGAGCTTCTGAGGCAAACTCAAGAAAACATTCAGAAGCTTGATTCCTAGCTTCACAATATAGCTAGAATAACAACTATATTAAACTCTTCTGTTCAGTAAGTACTGATTCGGTACCTATTAAGTATAACCTATTTCAGAACAAATTTTTTTTAAAGGCAAAATATATCGATGTTTGATTGTTGACTCATCTATAAAATGTGAACTAGAAACAGATTGGTTATTCAAAGAGTCAATTTCAAACAGTACTGGAAACTGTATGGATCACGTCCTACACATATTTGAGAGATGATTTCATCAGATTTCCAAAAAGAATTTGAGCTTCTATTAAAGGCAGTAGGACTTTAAAAGGAAGGCTAAACCTAAGAAAACTGGATACATGCCAAATCAACTCAAATATTGTTTTAAGGAGTTTATACATCTAATGACTATATTTCAGCCCAAATAATTATAGAGTAACTGAACTTGGAAACAAAAATAAACCTCCAAATGTAAAGATGAGCTATAAATCTGTTGGTAAGAAGGAAAAAACTGTAAACTTCTGGCATCTTCATGATAATAGTTCAATTTCTGGGATAAAAGCCATATTCTTTATATAGCAAAGCAAAAGGATCTATCTAGGATAAAATCTTTTTTTCTTACTTTAGTCTGTTCATGAAGATAAAATGTAGAAATGATTTCAAAATAATTAATAAGTACAGTGATTTAATAGGTGTTTGATAACTTAGATTATACTCTTAGCAGACTATTAAGGCTCTACAAAATGCATATTTTATATGAGAAAAAGTTTTTCTCCAAATAAATAATAGTAGTCCTAATGTATGCAGTAATTTATGAAGTGAAATTAAAGAAAATAAATGGCAATGTGGGTTTTTAACCATATACCGTAGGATGGTTAGTTATAAAAGACATTATTTTCCCTGACTACAGCAAATATTAAAATAGACTTTAAAAGCAGAGTTTTTGTCTAGAAGAGGCAGTCCATATTTTTCATTCAAACAGTCTTTTTTTTAACAGATAAAACTGATCTGTCTAGGTCCTAGTTAATGTCAGAGCAAAGGCTGGAAGCCATATTACCTAACTTCTCTTGGCCTGGGGATATTAGCTGTTAAATACTAGGGGGGGGTAAAAAGCCAGAACAAGCTAGGTTATGCTGCCATAACTTCAAAATTTACACTGGCTTACGACAAAAGTTTACATCTTGATCATGCAAAGAGCCCTGCAACTGTCCTCCTTGCAGTGCTAAGTATTCCTGGGTGCCGTGATCCGGTGGCATCTTCAACTCAATCCATGCGCCCATGAGGGCCACCACAACAGGAGAAAAGCAGTGAAAATCACACTTTGGCTTTTAAAAGCTGCTGCCTGAAAACTACAAACATTACTTCTGCTCACATTTCATTGGTCAAAGCACGTTGCATGGCTACACTTAAATTCAAAGGGGAGGGGGAAAGAATCCTCCCACCTGACAAAAAGAGGATGATCAAAAGGTAACAGGGAACGTTAGTAACAGCTCCCACCATAGAAAACTCATGTCTGTCTCAGACTGTTCCAATTTTTGGAGGGCAAATGGTAAACAAGGTCATATTAAGCCAGCTAATTTTGTGTCTCAAGTGAAAACATTAGAAATTGTGAAATTGTGCCTGTTTCAGAATTCTGAGAATAGTGCCTGTTTAGCAAAATACTGCCTCAGAAATTAAAAGGAAAAAATTCTATACAATGTATATTCTCTATCCTACAATTGTCTATACAGTGTCTGTTCTCTTTTTTTACAGACAGTTGTGAATATATTTGAAGACCACTGCAGTATCTTCCTTATGTCTTCTCTGTCAACGAATTGTGCCAGCTTCTCTGGAAATACATCAGTTTGTTATCACTCCTCTAAAACTAATAGTTCAGGTATAATCTGATCATTGAAGAAAAAAATGGGGACTACCATCTCAACTTTTCTGAATTCTCTATTTTGATAAGATTGTTTTAAATTATTTAACTTCTAACAATCCCATCTCACAATTAAATCAATCTGAACTTAATTTGCTAAATCTCATCTCACATAAATTTGCATTTGTGCTGAGAATTGTTTGTCATGGAGTAAAGTCCAGGATTTTCAATGTATCTATTTTTATCTTGCTAAATTCTGCTTTTTTTTTTTTTCTACACTAGAGGTCAGCAAATTTTTTTCTATAAAGGGCCAAATAGTAAATACTTGAGGCTCTGTGAACCACAAAAGATCTGTCACATGTTGTTTTTCTGTTCTTTACTTTCTTAATACAATGCTTTAAAAACAAATAAACCATTCTTCTCTTGTTCCAAAACAGTCTGCAGGATGGATCTAGCCCACTGGCTATAGTTTGCCAAACCCTGCTGTAAATCACTGAGCTACTTTGGGATTCCGTTTTGATTAGCCAGTTTATCAGGATCCCCAAGTTCTTGAGTTGCTGTCAATCACATATTGTATCAGAATAACAGAAATATTCTCATTCCGTCACTAACAAAAACTTTGAATCAAAGAGGCTCAAAGAAAAAGCCTCAAGGCATGCCAGTACAGATTTTTCTAGAAGCTGGTGATTATGAATCCATTACTTCTATGCTGTAGGAAGGCTCCAATCACAAATTCACTTAACGATGTTATCATACAACTTACTCAAAGCAGTATCATGAAAGACCTTGTCAAAAGCTCTGCTTAAATACCAAAACACTATCCCTGACACTCCTCCAAGAGAGCCTACTTACAATAGCTAAAATAGAAAATTAATTTTGTCTGGCATGAATCGTTTTTAGTGAACTCGTGCTGCCTCCTAGTGACAAATTCCCTTAGTATTCACAACTCCTCTAATAATCCAATTTCGATTTCTTTCATACTCAGCATCAAGTTTACTGTCAGAATTTGTGAAATTTATATTCTTTCCTTCTATGATAAAAAGACAGATTAGTTGATCTTACCTTGCAGCTACTCTACTATTCTACACTGCTTCTCTGATAAAACTTTCAAAGGTCTAGCAATTTATTCACTATGTTTACTCAGTGCTGTAGATCAAGGACTGGCAAACTCCAGTCTACAAGCCAATCCAGTCCGTCACCTAATTTTGTAAATAAAGTGTTATTGGAATAGAGCCAGCTTATTCATTTATATAGTGCCTATGCCTTCTTTCACGCTACAGTGAAGTCAGTAGTTTTCAACAGAGTCTGTATAGACCCCACAGCCTAAAATATTTACTATCAGACCCTTTACAGATCAAGTTTGCCAGTCCCTACTCTAGATTCAACTTACCTATTCACCTATCCTAGGCTTCACCTTCTTTATCTTAATATTTATTTCTATACTTTCTTAACAGAGATAACAAAAGCAAAATGGGAATAGAGGCCATAAACTTATATTCTCTCTCTTGGCCTCATATTATCCTTTGTCATTCCTCTGGATCAGGCCGTCCCCCCCACACAAAGCTCTCATTCTAACTAATCCCCCTGCTTCTCATCTCACCCATCCTATCCTCCCCAATTCATCCCCTGGGCTCCTCTCTAGATAGACAATCTCTTTAATAGGCGAATATAATTTAACCACCTTAAACTCTTCAAGGGCTTCCCATTATGTCCAAGACAAAAAGCCAAACTCCTCATTATGACAGAAAAAGCCCTTCCTGGTCTAGGCCTTGCCTGTCAGATGCCCTTTGCTCCTGCTACTTTCCTCCATGTTTACTCAGTGCTCAGCCATGTTGAATTGCTACATTTGCTATATCCCCTCACATCTCTCTGCATTGCGCATGCCTTCATTCTCCCTGGAACACTTCCCACAGATATATCCTCCTTCATAAGCACTCTTCAAGCCCAAGTCAAGTATTTTCTCCTTTGGAACTTTTCCTATTTTTCTGGTGGACACAGGGGTGCTTTACCTTTCAATGTTACTGTGCTGTGTATGTGTGCACGTGCACATGTGTGTAAGTGTGTGTGAGTGTGTGTACACACATATAACAACTGATCTTCTCTAGCTTGGCATTTTGCATTATAACCTGTCTGCACTAGACAGTGAGCAACTTGAGGGCATGAATTATGATTCTGATCTTGTCTAATCTAGTTCTAGTTCTGATCTAGTGTCTAATACAGATCCCAGTATAGGAACTTTTCAGTTCAATGTAACTAAGAATGGCCAGGAATTTTTTCAGGTGTTTCTAAGTCAAAAGTAATGTGTTAATAGCTCTGTTTACAACTTATTAAGTCGTTCACGTTCCAGCAACTTAGCAGCCATTTGAAAAAATGATACACATAATTTGAAAGAAAAAGTACACCATTCTTAAAGAACCACAACTGCTTACCAATGAAATCTGTATATCTGTAGGACATTACACAACTTCTCAAATGTTGTATTTAGACTGCACATTGGCACACCTCATTTCCTGTTCCATACTGATTTGGGCATAGTATTTTGTTTAGCAAAACCACCACTTTGCAAAGATACAATGCCACAGAGGTAAATATAGTGTGACCTCGTGTTGAAATGGCAAATAACCTTGAGCTCATAGTCTTCTCAGTGTCTCAAAGATCTCAAATATCACTGCGTTTCCCTTGAAAGCTGTAAATATTCCACAGTGCCCGAGTTCACAGAGTCCTCAGCACATAGCTCTAGTGCACAGAGGTTCATTCAGTATTTGTATAATCCACCCCAGCTAGAATATTTATATGGTAAATTACATAAAAATTAATCAAGATGTCTTTTTTAAAGAGAAAAAAATTGGTATAGAACTGGTGTCAGCAAATTTTTCTAGCCAGATGGTAAATATTTTAGACTTAGAGGCCATATAGTTTCTTCTAGCAACTACTGAATTCCGCCACTGTAGAATCAAAGCATATGGAGATAACATATTAATGAACGGACACAGCTATGTTCCAATAAACTCTGTTCATGAAAACACATGGCCAGAACATGTGCCATTTGTTTGTCAACTCTGTTAACAGAAAGTCTTTTTTTTTTTTTAATTTTTTTGAAGATTTTATTTATTTATTTGACAGGCAGAGATCACAAGTAGGCAGAGAGGTAGGCAGAGGGGGAGGGGGGAAGCAGGCTCCCTGATGAGCAGAGCCCTGATGTGCTGAGCAGAGCCCTGCTGATCAGAGCCCTGATCCCAGCTGGGATCAAGACCTGAGCTGAAGGCAGAGGCTTTAACCCACTGAGCCACCCAGGTGCCCCAACAGAAAGTCTTTTAAAAGGTATACTGTTTTAGGGCATCTGAGTGGCTCAATCAGTTAAGCATTCAACTCTTGATTTCAGCTCAGGTCATGATCTCAGGTCGTGGAATCAAGCCCCATGTCAGGCTCCATGCTTACCAGAGTCTCCTTGTCTCTCTCCCTCTTTCATGAACACTCTCTCTCAATGTCTCTCCCTCTCTCAAATAAATAAATAAAATATTTTTTAAAAAAGCTACTGAGAAAAAAGGTATGCTGTTTCTACACTAAACTCACTAAAAAGTAACAAATAAAAGGCAAGACTAAATACTATGAGCTCATACTAATATGAATAAATGAAAAAACTGAAATTTTTATGAGGAACGGGATTACAAAAGGAAAGAGAATAACTTTACATAGAGAAGGCTGGCAGACACCATTGTAATTAAAGCGGCCAACATCAATAAAAGGATAAAGAGAAATTGTAGACCACTTGGTAGGACGCAACAAGAAAAATCAAAATCATTTCTGTGTTATTTATGCAAAAATCTATAAAAGTTGATTGCGAGGAAACATCAAAAAGCCTGAATTGAGTGCCATTCTACAAACTGACCTGTAATCTTCATAAATGTTAGAGTCATGAAAGGCAAAAAAAAGACTAAGAAACCGTTCCTGAAAAACAGTGATGAGGGAAATCTGATTACCAAATGCACCATATGTAATATATAATTCCAAACTGGATCGTTTCACTACACAGAAATTATTGACACCACCAGTAAAATTTGAGAGTGGTGTGAGAATTAGACACTAATAATTATTCAGTGTTTACTTCCTAATTTCATTGGTTATATTGCATTTATACAGGAGAATGTCTTTGCTTGCCAAAAACACACACTAAAGTGTTCAGGATTGTTGGGTTATCTAATCAGCAGCTTATTCTCAAATAGTTCAAGAAAAAAGTTTGTGTTTTTTTTTAAGATTTTACTTGTTTTTTTTTTTTTGACAGACAGAGATCACAAGCAGGCAGAGAGGCAGGCAGAGAGAGAGGGGGAAGCAGGCTCCCCTCTGAGCAGAGAGCCTGATGTGGGGGCTCAATCCCAGGAACCTGAGATCATGACCTGAGCTGAAGGCAGAGGCTTTAACCCACTGAGCCACCCAGGCGCCCCAAGAAAAGTTTTTGCTACTGTACTTACAACTTTCCTATGACTTTGAAATTGTTTCCATTAATTCTAGAAAACGGAAACTAACCTATAATGACAAAAAGTAAATCAGTGGTTGCTTGGGCAATGGGGGTTGGGTGGGGAGGGATGGAAAGGAGGGATAACAAAGTAGCATGAGGAAACTTTGGGTAGTGGATTATGAAAAAGCTTGATTGTGGTGATGTTTCACAGGTGATCACATATTGAAATTTATCAACCTGTACAGTTAATAAGTGCAATTAATTTTATGCCCATTATATCTCAAGTAAAGCTTTTAGTAAGACATTAATTTTTTTTAATTTCTCAAATTAAGCTGTGAAGGAGCAGATGTACAGGGATTTTTAGCAGAACAGCTGGCCCTGCTCCCATCCCAGGTGATTTTCTCTCATTTCCTCACCAGGCAAACACAACTCATGGAATGTACAAAGACAATGATTACATATAGCACCACTCTCCTTTATTTCAGGCATGAAAGTATGAGATTTATAAATCTCATTCAATTAAGACTTTAATGAACATTACTACATTCTCAGCACTGTGTGAGATAGGGAAGGAAAGGAAATAAACATATTTAGGACCTCGGTATATATCAGGAAAGGAAGAAGAATGGTTTCTGCCTGTAAGGATTGTATACATCAGTTGGGTGGGGAAGACTGACATTTAAGTTCACTATGGGAAACACAATATATAATTAAGTACTAACTTAAATAAATGAGTCAGCTTCATTTCTTACCCCACCCACCTCAACCTCACCAGGAAGAGTAATTGTTAAGTACCAAAGATGCTCAATTAAGAGACACATGGAGGGATGAGTGTGTGGCTCAGTTAAGTGTCTGCCTTTGACTCAGGATGTGATTCCAGGGTCCTGGGCCTAAGCCCCACATCGGGCTCCCTGCTCAGTGGGGAATCTATTTCTCCCTCTGCCTTCTGCTCCCCCTGTTCATGTTCTCTCTCTTTCTGACAAATAATAAAATCATTGGAAAAAAAAAAAAAAGAAGAAACACATGGAGATAAGGGTGAAAGTATGAAACAGAGTTTACAGGATAGATCTGAACAAGCTAAAGACAAAGAACTGTTTCTCCATGCTAGAACAAAAAGAAGCAGAGCCCCCAGAAGATCCCTGGCATTAACAAATTCATCAATACTTGTAACTACCTCTCCTTGTCACCTGAGATGTCCATGATATTCCTGAGACAGAAATGTAAATGCACACATTGTGAAAATGGCTATAGGCAAGGAGTCAATTAATTGGCAATTAAATAAACTTAACTGACCACACAGAATCCACATCAACATTAGCAGGGTCTAGAAGTCAGAAGACAAGTGGAGGTTTAGGATATATTTCTAGCTCTGAGATTATCCAACTGAGATCATTAATGAGTAATATCTGAGATAGCAAAATATTGAAATAAATCTGATATATGCAATGAAAATTAAGGCAAATTTCTTTCTTACAGAACTTCTTGAAGCCTATAAAATGCAAATGCGCACTGTACAACTAAAAGGTGCATATATAACATTTTGCGTAGATCAGGAATCATTAAAACATCGAAGTATACAAAACATCTAACATGAAGATCGAATGAATAAACAAGCACTCTTCTGAGAGGTATGGCGTCAATAACAACACAACAGCTCCACGTGACACTTCCTCTGAGCCTCACATTGTTCTAAGGTTTAATGCTTTATGTTATCTTGACAACAACTCTGTGATGTAATTATGACTGTCTACCCCCCATTTTACTTTAAGGAAAATGAGATACAGAAAGGTCAAGTGAATTCCTGAAGGTCATTTGGCCAGAAACTGGTCAAACCAGGATAGCGATTCAAGCAGTCTGGCTTTGGCACCCATGTGCAGAAACATTACATTATGTAACTTAATGAATGTCATTTTTACTCATCCATTCTAAAATAAATTTTTAGTTGGGTATTAGCCAGAATGAAAAACAACTGTGATGGTTACTTTAAACAATCATGATGACTAATGAATTTAATTTTTTTTAAAAAAAACCTGTTAAAAAGGAAACCACAGACCCAAAATGGCATCACTTAAGTTAAGGTCACAAGCCAGTAAACCAAGAGTTGCTACCTAACTTAACTACAGTTTAGACCCCCCAGAAATATAATCTGTAACCAGTCAACCTGTGAATTTCCTGGTCAGGACTAGGAAATCTACCGATAGGCCCCTTCTCTTCCCTTTAGAAGGGTGACCTTGCCTAAAACCATGGATCCTTTGCTAATAATTTCCTTTTTTCCACTCCCTCTCTACCTTTAAAAACCTTTCTTTTTCTGTAGTCACTGGGAGCTCCCCTCCACTTGCTAGACAGAATGCTGTCCAATTCATGAATTGATTAATAACGCCAATTAGATCTTTTAAATTTGTCTGTTGAATTGTTTTTGTTATTTAACAGCCCTATTCAATGGAATTGGGAATGAGGGACAGGTGGTAAAAGATTTGTAATTATAGTTATGAATTATATAGTCACGATAATCCACAGTTTATTAAAACTAAGAAGCATTTCAAGAAAAGAATGTGCACCCCAGTCTCTTAATCCACAGTAAGGAAGACACTACGGAAAGTACTTCCAAAGAGTTCTCACCGTGACTCTCTTCATATCTAGCTGGCGCAGCTGCATCATATTCTGAAGGATTGTATGTTTGTACCATGACTCTTGAGCTATTGGATTGCCATCAAAAGTGATGTCTGAGAGAGAAGAAGAGTCAGCAAGGCAGCACACACTTTCAAAGCTGCAGGAGAGACAGAAACCACCAGGTTATTGTGAGATCTTCCAATAGTACTTTCATTTATTTGATATACATTATCATTTTAGAATAGATTTAGATTTACAGAAAAATTAAGAGAGCGTAGTTCCCACATACTCTGCACCCAGTTTTCCCTATTATTAACACCGTGTAGCAATATTGTACATTTTTTACAATTAAGTTATAATTATTTACAAATAATTTACAGGTAATTCATTCATTCCTTACTTTCCGGCACTATAAGATTCTCTAGACTCATATATTTCCTGTCCCAGTCCTAAAATCAGACATTTCTCCTTTAATTGGAGAATGGTCTGGAACCAAAGATCTGGTGGCTTGGTATACTTTTCAACACTGGGTCATTGTATTTTTTTTTTTCATACCTTCTGCAAACAAAGCAAGGAAATGCATGTGTGTAAAACTGACCTGTGTGTATATATATATTATCTATAATATGTAATAACCATCTATGTCTCCATTAAGCTGAACATGAGTTCACACTGATATTGCCCAACTCTAATCTATCATCAAAAGGATCCTTCCAGCCTCTTTCCCTTGCTTATCTGTAAATTCCTAATCCAATAAGGAGAAATCTGACTTATACCAGCTTTCGTCCATTTACTTAACTATTCAATTCTAGAATATATGCATAGTGGTATCAAAATATTCAACCTGAATCCCCATTGGAAACAGCTTTATTAAATACAACCATTATGTGTAATTCCTTTAGTATTTAGTCTTACACATTCATTTCAAAGTTACTTGGGTCAGCACCTTCCCTCCTGCTACCCCTCCAGCGGGGTTGTTTCATACAGGTGAAATATTAGTTAGCTTTTTTTGTCATAGTCTATATTCATTCCTTCCTGGGATCCTCTAACTGCCTAAATATTTTAATTTGCATACATTAAGATTTATACTGTGCTGCAAAGTTCTGCAGGTTTTAACTAATGCGTTATCATACACAATAGCGCCATGACCCTAATAATATATTATTAATAATAATATATTATATAATTATAAATATGTAATAATAATCCTATTCAACCCTCCTTTTCTCTCCCTTAATCTCTAGAAACCACTCATCTTTTCACTGTGTTCATAATTTTGCCTTCTCCAGAATGTCATACAGCTGGAATCATACAGAAGGTAGCCCTTTCACACTGACTTCTGTTACATAGCAATATGCATTTAAAGTTCTCCCATGTCTTTCTGTTGTCTTCAGAGTGCACACTCTCTTTTTATCACTGAGTGATATTCCATTGTCTGCATGTACCACAGTTTGTTTACCCATTCACCTACTGAAGACATCTTGGTTGCTTCCAGATTTTAGTGATTATGAATAATGCTGCTATAAATATTTACCTGCATCTTTTTTGTGTGAACATAAGTTTTCAGCTCAATTGGGTAAATACTTAAGATTGCAATTGCTGGATTATATTGTAAGACTATGTTTAGCTTTGTGAGAAACTACCAAACTTCCAATGTGGCTGTAACATCTTGCATCCCTACTAGCTCCATATTCCTTTGAGCATTTGGTATTTGTCAGGTTGTTGTTGTTGTTGTTGTTTCCATATTGTCATTCTGATAGTTGTACAGTGGTGTCTCATTGTTTTAATATACAATTCCCTAATGTCAAAGGATGTTGAACATTTTTTTCATATGCATATTTGCCATCTGTATATCTTCTTTGCATTTTCAGCTCTTGTGCCCATTTTTTTATTGAGTTGTTTCCTTATTTTTGAGTTGTAAGAGTTTTTGGGGGGAGGTTAAATTTTTATTTTACTTCCAATTAGTTTACATACAGTGTTATATTAGTTCCAGGTATACAATATAGAGATTCAACACTTTCATACATCACCTTGTGCTCATCATGACAAGGGCACTCCTTAACTAACCCTCCCCTTCTCCTTCCCCTCTGGAAACCATCAGTTTGTTCTCTCCAGTGAAATTCTATTTTTGGTTTGCCTCTCTCTCTTTTTTTCCCTTCACACATTTGTTTTGTTTCTTAAATTCCACATAAGACTGAAGTCATATGGTATTTGTCTTTCCCTGACTGACTTATTTAGTTTAGCATAATACTCTCTACCTCCAACCATGTCACTGCAAATGACAAGATTTCCTTCTTTTTTATGGCTAATATTCCATATACATATGGAATGGTATGGTGTGTGTGTGTGTGTATTTCCGTATCTTGGCTATTATAAATAATGCTGCTATAAATACAGGGGTGCATGTATCCCTTTGAATTAGTGTCTTGGTATCCTTTGGATTAATACATAGTAGTGCAAGGGCGCCTAGGTGGCTCAGTGGGTTAAAGCCTCTGCCTTCAGCTCAAGTCATGATCCCAGGGTTCTGGGATCGAGCCCCACATCGGGCTCTCTACTCAACGGGGAGCCTGCTTCCTCCTCTCTCTCTCTCTCTCTTTCTGTCTGCCTCTCTGCCTACTTGTCATCTGTCTGTCAAGTAAATAAATAAAAATCTTTAAAAAAAAAATACATAGTAGTGCAATTGCCGAATCCTAAGGTAGTTCTATTTTTAACTTTCTGAAGAATCTTCATACTGTTTTCCACAGAGGCTGCACCAATTTGTATTCCCACCAATAGTGTACATGGGCTCTCTTTTCTCCACATCCCTGCTAAAACCTGTTGGTTTTGTGTTGTTGAATTTTTGTACATCATGGATATATATAAAAATATACTTATATACATAAAATTTAACAAATATAAGATTTGTGAATATTTCTCCTAAGCTGTAACTTGGCTTTTCACTTTCTTAATAGTGCCTTTCACACGGTGGAAGTTCTTAATTTTAATGATGCCCAGCTAATCAATTTTCTCTTTCATGTATCATGGTCTTAAAAATTCATCACCAAACTCAAGAATGCCTAGATTTTCTCCTAAATTTCTTCTAAAAGTCCTATAGCTTTGTGTCTTATATCAATCCATTTTGAGTACAATTAGTAAAAGGTATAGGTCTATGTCTAGATTCTTAATGTGAATATCCAATTTTTCCAGTATCCTCTTGAAAAGAGTACCCTTTCTCTATTGAATTGTCTTTGCTCCTTTGTCAAAGATTACTTGACTATATCTGTGTGAATCTATTTCTAGGCCCTCTATTCTTTTCCATTGATATATATGTCTACTCTTTCACCAATACCACACTGACTTGATAACTGTACCTTAACAGTTAAGTCTTGAAATGGGTTAGTGTGAGTCCTCCAATTGTGTTCTTCAGTACTGTGTTACAATTCTAGGTCTTAGCTTTCACATACAAACCTTAGAATCCATTCGTTGATACCAACTTTCTGGGACTTTGATTAGGACTTTATAAAAACTGAGGTATAATTGATATAACGATATTAATTTCAGGTATATAGCATAACAATTCATATTTGTACAGATTGTGAAATGACCACCACAATATGTCTAGTATAACATCCATCTCCTTACAGTTGCAGAATTTTTTTATAGAATTTTTTTCTTGTGGTAAGAACTTTTAAGATCTACTCTCTTAGCAACTTTCAAATATGCAATACAGTATTATTAATAATATATTCCCATGACTAAGTTATTTTGTAACTGTAAGTTTGTACCTTTTGAGTTCCTTCACCTTGCCAGCCACTTGCCTCTAGCAACCACCAATCTGTTAACTGTATCTATTAGCTTGTTTTGCTTTTTTTTGTTGCTGGTTTTTATTTTTGTCTTTAGATTCTACATATAAGTAAAATCATATGGTAGTTTTTTTCCCTCTGACTTATTTCACTTAGCATAATGCCCCAAAGTCTATCCATATAGTTGCAAATGGCAAGATTTCATTCCTTTTTATGGCTGAATGATATATATATCCATTATCTATCTATCTATCTATCTATCTATCTATCTAGCTGTCCATCCTACATTTTCTTTATCCATTCATCTGTCCATTGACCTTTTTTTTTTTGAGAGCGAGAAACTGCACAAGTGGTGAGGAGGGGCAGAGGGAGAGGGAGAGAAAGAATCTTACGCAGGCTCTATGGCCTGACACAGGGTTCGATTTTACAACCCTGAGATCATGACCTGAGCTGAAATCAAGAGTGAGATGATTAACTGACTGAGCCACCCAAGTGCCCTGGTCCATGGACACTGACATTGTTTCCAAATCTTGGCTACTATAAATAATGCTGCAATGAATATGCAGATATCTTTTCAAGTTAGTGTTTTCATTATCTTTGGATAAATACCAAGAAGTGTAATTACTCAATCATATGGTAGCTCTATTTTTAATTTTTTGAGGACTTTAAATTTTCAAAGTGACTACTCACTTTTCTAAATAACACTCCAGAGCAGGTTAATAAAAATCATTTATATTAGAATCATCCTCATTCCATTACTATTCAGATAACTAATGTAAACATTTAGACCCTAAAATACTTCCTTTACTCAGGCACTATATTGAATAACTCTTCTTCCTGTGTTAAGAAAAATAAGAGGATATAGAATATTTATGGTATAGAAAATAAATAATATGTTGACTATTAAGGTCAAGGCAAGGTCTATAGCAAGAATGAAGTTTATTATGTTTTTATTGTCACATTTAAATATTCCTTCCATAATTTGCTCCCACTCAAGGTAAGAAGATCCTCTCCTATCAATTATTTTACCTTAGAGATTATTTTTACCATCTAATAGGCAAATCTCACAATTCAAAAACTCATTATGGTTTTTGAGACATGTTTAGATAATTATGAGAAGGCATTTTCCCCTAGTTTTACTGAGAAATAATTGACATACATCATTATATAAGTCTAAAGCATACAGCATAATGCTTAGATTTACATATATTGTGAAATGATGACCACAGTTGGTTCAGCTAACATCCATTTTCTCATATAGATAGAATACAAATAAAAGAAAGAACAAAAGAGGTAAGAAAAAATTTCCTCCTGGTAATAAGAACACATAGCATTCATTTTTTTTTTTCTTAAGAAGGTCCCATGCCCAGGATGGAGCCCAACGTGGGGCCTGAACTCACGACCCTGAGATCAAGAGTCAGATGCTTAACCAACTGAACCATCCAGGTACTCCCATAGTGTTTACTTTCTTAACAACTTTCCAATATAACATACAGCAGTGTTAGCTGTGTTCATCATACAGTATTTTACATTCCTAGTGCCTATTTATCTTTTATTTTTTAATATTGATTGATTGATTGATTTTAGAGAGAGAGAGGACAGAGAATCCATGAGTGGGGGGATGGGCAGAGAGAGAGAGAATCCAAGCAGACTCCGTGCTAAGTGTGGAGCCTAACATGGGGCTTAGTCCCACAACTCATGAGATCATGACCTGAGCAGAACCAAAAGTCAGACACTTAACCAACTGATGCCCCACTACCGATTAATCTTATAACAGGAAGTTTGCACCTTTTAACCACCTTTCTCCAATTCCCCCTCCCCCCATTCTCCACCTCTGGTAACCACAAGTCCAATTTCTTTTTCTGTGAGTCTGATTTTTGTATTTGCTTTTAGATTCCACATATAAGTGAGATCATACAGTATCTATCTTTCTCTGTCTGACTTATTTCACTTAGCATAATGCTTTAGGGTCCATCTATGTTGTAACAAATGGTAGGATTTCCTTACCTCTCATGGCTAAATAATATTCAGGTATATATATTCATGTATATATTCATGTATGTAGATAAACCATAACTTCTTTATCCATTTATCCATCGATGGACACTTGTTTCCATGGCTTGGTTATTGTGAAAATGTTGCTGTGAACATACCTGCAGTGTAGATATCTTCTCAAGTTAGAGTTTTCATTTCCTCTGGGTATCTTCCAAGAGATGAAATTGCTGGATCATATGATAGCTCTGTTTTTAATTTTCTGAATATCCTCCATGCTGTTTTCCATAGTGGTCATATGAATTTACAATCCCAACAACAGTGCACAGGGTTATCTTCTCTCCACATTGATACCAGCATTTGTCATCTCTGTCTTTTTCATGATGGTCATTCTAACAGGCATGATGTGATAATTCATTATGGTTTTAATTTGCATTTCTCTAATGACTAGTGATATTGAGCATCTTTTCATGTACCTGTTGGCCTTTTGTATATCTTCTTAGAAATGTCTATTCAGATCCTTCGCCCATTTTAAAATTGGGTTATTTCTTCTTTTGCTATTGAGTTGTATGAGTTCTTTATATATTTGTGATATTAACCTCTCATCAGATAAGTGGTTTACAAATGTTTCCTATTGCATAGGTTGTCTTCTCACTTTGTTGATGGTTTCTTTTCCTGTGTAGAAGCTTTTTAGTTTGAGGCAGTACTACTTGTTTATTTTTTATTTTGTTTCTTCTGCTCTAGGTGTCATATTTTGATGCAGGGCTTGAACTCACTCTCCTGAGATCAAGAGTTAGAGTTTAACCAACTGAGCCAACCAGGTACCACCCCCAAACCCCAGACCTTACATGTAAGTCTTTAATCCATTTTGAGTTAATTTTTGTGAGTGGTGTAAGATAGGAGTCCAGTTTCATTCTTTTACATGTGAGTATCCAATTTTCCCAGCACTATTTATTGAAGAGGCTGTCTTTTCTCCATTGAGTACTCTTGGCTCCCTTGTCAAATATAAGCTGACCTGTTATACTTGGGTTTATTTCTGAGCTGTTAATTCTATTCCATTGGTCTAATTGTCTGTTTTTATTCTAGTACCATACTGTTTTTATGACTACAGCTTTATAGTATAGCCTGAAATCAGGAAATGTGATGCCTCCTGTTTTGTTATTCTTTCTCAGGAGTTCTTGGGCTATTTCAGGGTCTTTATGGTTCTACATAAATTTTAGGACTTTTTTTTTTTTACTTCTGTAAAAACGCTACTGGAATATTTGATAAGGAATGCACTGAATCTCTATATGGCTTTTGGTAGTATTGATATTTGAACAGTATCAATTGGGAAGACATTTTTTAAAAGGCCAGTGTATACAGGTAAAAATGAGAGTTCATTAACTTAAGCTTAACTATCACTACAAGCATAAATAAACTTGAACAAACATTGTTATTTTTCCCACCTATCATTAGCGAAATTATTTTTCCACATCAATATAAAATCTCAAAATAGTTTCTGGTGTTTAAAGGATGTTTAAAAAATGCTTCTCTTTTTCCCTCACAGTTGAATCCATAAAGCTAAAATCAAATGAAGATGCTTCTGATAATTTCAAAACTGAAACACAAGGCAAATTTGTTTTTCTCCTAGAGTGTTAAGTGAGTGAAGTCATCATCTTCCATCCACAAATCTACTTCTCAATGTATATTTCCTATCTGATAATGTCACCACCAAGTCAACTGCTAAGAAACAATCTCCTACTCAGAAACTGATGCCTGAGAATAAAATGACTGGGAAGAGACAGCAAGGTATTTTTCTTTTTTTTTTTTTTTTTAAAGATTTTTTATTTATTTGTCAGAGAGAGAGAGAGGGAGAGTGAGCGATCACAGGCAGACAGAATGGCAGGCAGAGACAGAGGGAGAAGCAGGCTCCCTAGCGAGCAAGGAGGCCGATGTGGGCCTTGATCCCAGGATGCTGGGATCATGACCTGAGCAGAAGGCAGCTGCTTAACCAACTGAGCCACCCAGGCGTCCCCAGCAAGGTATTTTTAAGCAAGGGAGGGGGTTTCTAATAGGATCAGAATAATCAGTAATTATTAGAACAATTAGTAACATTATGGGAGGTATAAAGGAAAGAAATGAGTTAAGGTAAAAAAAACTAACTAAAGATTCCAATAAGCAGAGGTTAAAAAGGAGAAAAGGGTCTAACATAATGAAAACTAAGGTAGAAGCTATGAGAGCAAAGAGGAGAGGATAGGTTCTATGGAAGCTAGGGTGTAGCATGTACAGAAACTAGTACTTCAGGGTGCCTGGGTGGCTCAGGTGGTTAAGCGACTGGAGTCCTAGGATCAAGACCTATGGTGCGCTCCCTGCTCAGCAAGGTGGAGGGCTGCTTCCCCCTCTCCCTCTGCCTGCCACTCACCCTGTTTGTGCTCTCTTTCTCAAATACATAAATAAAATCTTAAAAAAATAAATAACAACAAAATCAGGATTTACCTACAATAAAATGAAAATTTCCAGCTTCTCTATGCTTCTGGACATACTATTTCCACTTTTCAGTACACTTACCCTATTAGTGGCTGATATCGGATCATGGTGATTCCTGATAGCATATCTTTTAAATACTTCTAAGACTAATGTAAGAAAAATGATTTATTAATTTTTATATCAAGGATAAGCCTTTTGAAATCATTTCCATTCATTATATTCTTTCATTCATTCACCAGAACTTTATCACACACTTACTAGGTGCTAGACACTATATTTGGTTTTGGGTTAGTGTTCGCAGCATATTTGTATCCCTCAAGAACCTTGAAGTTTCATTCTGTTTAGATATGCTGGGCCATTGAAGAAGAATGCACTTCAGCATAGAAGAGTTCTGTTGCCTCTACTGGCTCTTCTGCTTTTCACATTACTTAATTTCTTAAAGGTTGAACTTGGTATCCCATCCTGTGGTAGCTGGAGGAAAACTTAATGAAAACCTTTTTGAAACATGTCCTAATAGTCATGGGTCACCATTATGACATGCTGTTCTAGATAAAGGAAACCTGATACATGAAAAAAGTGATCTGTCAAATATGTATTTTTTTATATACTGAAAGTTTTGTATTTTTTATTTATAAATTGGTATATTGATATATAATCTACATGTAATTTTAAAACACCTATTTTTAACTAATTAATTAATTTTATGTTAGTCACCATAAAATACATCATTAGTTTGATCATGACCTGAGCCAAAGGCAGATGCTTAAGTGACTGAGCCACCCAGGCGCCCCTACTGTTATTTAATATTTATTTACAAGTTGGACTGCAGAGAGTCCAGATTTATTTATTTAGACAGAGGGAATGTGAGTGGGGATAGGGGCAGAGGGAAAGGGAAAGAGAGAATCCTGAGCAGACTCTGAGCTGAGCGCAGAGCTTGATGTGTGGGTCAGTCCCACCACCCTCGGGTCAAGAGCAGAGACCAAGAATCGGAGCTCAACTGACTGAGCCACTCAGGTGCCTAGGAATCTATTATTTATTTCTTACTGCAAGTATGATTTTAAACTAAAATGAGTGTAACCTTTCCTAGCCCTAACACTCAAGTATTGCTTTGGGGAATGTAATTATTCCAATAATTACCAAACGGGTGGTGTTAAACACAAAAAAACACGTTGAATTTCATTGAATTGAAATATAAAGCACATTAGTAAATATAGAAGAAAATACTATGTCCAGTGAATGTAGTCATTGTGAAGCACTTCAGAGATCTAGAAGATCTGCTAATGCCCACCTGGTCTATGTCTATAATTCAAGCACAGCCAAAAAGGCACCAGGAGTATGAAAATCATTGCAATCTTTAACAGGTACTGTCCTGGCAGCCCTTTCCAGATTGGTTGCTAGCACTGAAATTCAGACTAAAGTCTTTATACTTTGAATAGTTTTTTTTTTTTAAGATTTTATTAATTTATTTTACACAGAGAGAGAGAGACAGTGAGAGAGGAACACAAGCAGGGGAAGTCGGAGAGGGAGAAGCGGGCTTCTCTGTAAAGAAGGGAGACTGATGAGGGGCTTCATCCCAGGACCCTGGGATCATGACCTGAGCTGAAGGCAGCTGCTTAACGGCTGAGCCACCCAGGCGCCCCTTGAATAGTTTTAATAAAGTAAAAATAAATCCATATCTGATCCAGAAGATTCCTCACAAAATTTCATTTCCATCTGCAAGGCATTTGACCAATAAACATGCCATACATTCCTAGAAATGCACTGACAAAGCACATATGATTTTAAAGACCTCGTCTAATCCAATGAAAGAAGACTCACTCCGTAACTACAAATCCAGGCTAATGAAAGGTTACATTGTACCTAACTGAAGAAAATAAAAACCAGATTGTAAAACAAAAACAAGAACACCTGGAAATAGGACAGTAAGTATAGTGAAGTAGTGCTGGTGTCTAAGAACAGTCTCTCTCTTTTTAAGAACACTCAGTTGCCTGAGTTTTCTTAGTACCAAGAAAGGAAAAGCTTGGGTCCAAAGGCTGACATTTAATTCATAAATTGACTCTAATCTTTTTCCAGATTACTCATATATTTGTTCTTTCCCTAGTGGTCTCCTCCCAATGACACATCTGCTTCCTATCTGCTAAAGAACCTACAGAGGAACAATGTGTCCCTACTGACCAAAACTCACATTTCAAAAGGAACAGAACATATTTCAATCCATTTTATGCTTACTTAATAAAATACAGAGAAAATAAAATTGTCATATATGTGTGTATACCACACAGATGTTTATCTAACGACCCCCAAATATCAGTCAAATTTCTCCAATTAGAAAGTTCTCCAAAAAGTAAGTCAGATACTTTAAAAAAGGGTTTTCCTCTTTCATACCATTAAAGTACCATATACTCTCAAATAATCTTAACAAAAACTTTAGCTATTTTATAGTGATCAGTGTGAAATTTTTACGTGATAGTTACTATATATCTGGCAGGCTGAAATGAAAGAGAACAGTAGAATAAGTCAAGTGTTCTCATAAGAACTAAAATATACACAACTGACAAATATAAAATACCTAGAAAAATCTGTACAATAACATATAATTAAGGATTAAAGAATGAAATACTGTTAAGGAAAAGAGCACATAATAAAGTTGTTTGTATGTCTGAGAATGAAGTTAGTGGACTAAGGAGGCTCTTGCTAAACACACTAAAAATGCTCCATGAGATATATTTTAAAAATCTTCAAAAGGGCATCCATGACCTGCTTAAAAACAAAATGAGAAATACACAGGTTTAAAAAAAAAAATGGAAAGGTGGGAACCCTAAGAGGTAGCCAGAATATTGAAACTAACTTTTTTTCTTTTTTAAGATTGTCTTTATTTTTGACACAGAGAGAAAGGGAGAGCAAGCACAAGCAGGGGGAGCAGCAGGCAAGGGAGAAGTAGGCTCCTGGCTGATCATGGAACCTGACGTGGGTTCCCAGGACTGTCCAATCATGACCTGAGCTGAAGGCAGACACTCAACTGACTGAGCCACCCATGTGCCCTGAAATTAACCTTTTTGCTGTGAGAGCATTTACTGAACCCAGTGAAGTTTAACTTTGGTTCATACAATCTTCAATGCTGGGGGACAGAAAACAAATTCCAGGGGCTACCCAACTTGGAGAGTCTAACTAGAGACTTCTCCATAAGTCTGAGACCTAAGGCCTAGACTTTCAATATAGAGTTAACTGGTTATAAACTTTCCTACCCACTACCCAAGATATAGCCCATCTCATAACCTGGGGATAGGAAAGAGGGGAAAATTCTTCCCTGATTACTTGTAACCACAAATCACAATTTGCAGCCTGAATCCACACTAAAATGGGTGGTCTAAAATATTTTAAGATAACTGATATTTTGAAGATATCTAAGGCTGGTTATGCCTATAGGTATCTGACAGAAACAAATGAAACTCCTTCATGGAGAAAACTACGTTCATACAAGACTCCAAAGAATTTCTAAAAATAAGGTACCAGAAAATATATAGCTCATAGTCCAAAAGGAACACTTTGATTGACAGCCAGCAGAAACAACAGGGGACATAGACTGGCTATAAATTTTTCATATAAGTGAATTATGAAACATAGGATATAAAAACATCATATTTCAAGAAATAAAAACAGGTTGGGACATCTGGGTGTCTCAGTGGGTAGAGCTTCTGACTCGACTTCAGCTCAGATCATAAACTCAGGGTCGTGAGATAAGCCCTGAGTGGGGCTCTGCGCTCAGCAGAGTCCACTTAAGATTCTCTCCCTCCCTCGCATTCTGCCCCTCCCCCAAGTAGCACCCTTTCCCTCTCTAAATAATAAATAAAATCTTTAAAAAGACAGGGGGTGGAGTCAAGATGGCGGAGAAGTAGCAGGCTGAGACTACTTCAGCTGGCCGGAGATCAGCTAGATAGCTTATCTAAAGATTGCAAACACCTGAAAATCCATCGGCAGATAGAAGAGAAGAAGAACAGCAATTCTGGAAACAGAAAAACAACCACTTTCTGAAAGGTAGGACCGGCGGAGAAGTGAATCCAAAGCGATGGGAAGATAGACCCCGGGGGAAGGGGCAGCGGCAAGCAGCGGAGCAACAGCGCACAAAATCAGGACTTTTAAAAGTCTGTTCCACTGAGGGACATTGCTCCAGAGGCTAAACCAGGGCGAAGCCCACGCGGGGTCAGCGTGGCCTCAGGTCCCACAGGGTCACAGAAGGATCAGGGGTGTCTGAGTGTTGCAGAGCTTGCGGGTATTGGAACAGAAAAGCCGGCTACAGAGACAGAGCCAACAGTAAGCTCACAGCTCCGTGTTACCTTGAACCCGGTCGCAGACTCGGTGAGCTGGGAGCGCGGCCGGAGGTCAGACAGACGGGAGTAACTGGGCGCTGTTCTCTGAGGGCGCACTGAGGAGTGGGGCCCTGGGCTCTCGGCTCCTCCAGGCCGGAGACTAGGAGGCCGCCATTTATATTCCCGTCCTCCGGAACTCTACGGAAAGCGCTCAGGGAACAAAA
>NC_081569.1:33362066-33403392 GCF_022355385.1 Mustela nigripes | reverse complement strand
AACCATAAGTGACTCTTAATCTCACAAAACAAACTGAGGGTTGCTTGCGGGAGGGGTTTTGGGAGAAGGGGGTGGGATTATGGACATCGGGGAGGGTATGTGATTTGGTGAGTGCTGTGAAGTGTGTAAACCTGGTGATTCACAGACCTGTACCCCTGGGGATAAAAATATATGTTTATATATAAAAAAAAAGACAGAAAGAAAAACAGATTTGAAAATACGAGTAAACTCTGAGAAGATTTGAAAAGACACAGAACTTCTACAGACTAGAAAAATATTTTAAAAATTAGAGTAAAGGGGTGTCTGGGTGGCTCAGTGGTTTAAAGCCTCTGCCTTCGGCTCAGGTCATGATCGCAGGGTCCTGGGATGGAGCCCCACATCAGACTCTGCTCAGCAGGGAGCCTGCTTCCTCCTCTCTCTCTCTCTCTTCCAGCCTCTCTGCCTACTTGTGATCTCTTTCTATCAAATAAATAAATAAAAATCTTAAAAAAATTTAAAGTAAAAGTCAAAGGCAGTTGATGGAAATAAAGGAAATCAAGCATTTGCATGCCTTTCCTGCATAAACTATTCTTCAGGGTCATCAAAAAGTCAATCAAAGTTTTCTTTAAAGAAGAAATACAGTTTAAAAAGAGGAGGAATGATGGAATATCACCATTTTGTAATCCCTAAAGATATAGTGGATCCAGACAATACTCATCAATAACTGCTAAAATACTGAAAAGATGATGGGAAACTTTATTAAAAATGAAATAGGTGAACAACAGGTGAACCCAATAATTAGTTTTGACATTACAGTAAGGTAAACTAGCACACATTTTTTCCTCCTTTAACAATTCTTTCCCTTTCTTGTTTCTCTCTTTTGGTGCTCCTTAACAAATAATGATCTATTTTGATACTTGTTAAGTAATGTTAGTTACCTAGTCACTAAAATTATTTTTAGTGCATGATGGTAGTAGGGGTTCTTAGAAACAAGATGGTTCTAAACAATCTAAAGCCTCTTTCTATTAATAAGTCATTATTTTTTGTCAGGAAGCAAAAATATAGCTGAAACAATTAAAAAAATTTTTTACATACATGAAAAAGATCTCCAAATTTCCCTTGGGGAAACTATTAGAGTAGTCAACCCACTTGTCACAGTGTCTAAAAGATTTTAATATTAAAGAAATGAAAGTGATATCACAGAAATAAATAGATGATTATGGCTATAAACAGAAACAAAAAGAAAGTGAAAAGGAGGAGTTAGAGACAAAGAATTAAACAGAATAAAGGAAAATGTTAAACTGTCCCTTTAGGCATCTTTTGCTGCAACGATGCCATTGACAACAATTCAACAAGCAGAGTATCTATTATGTCTGGCTAATAAAAGACACCAGCACAGAACTGACTGTCTCAGAATTGTGGGTGACAATTCTATTAGCTTTATCTAATACCTTATTCATTTTCTAGCAGTAAAAAGAAAAAAGCATTATAGCTTCAGTCTCAGGAGATTCACAATGATTCTAATCACCAAGAGTAGACTTCAAGGCATGGTAATATTCTTGTAATGCTAATTTGTGACACTGAAACCAAATTTAAAGTGACAACAAAGTTCTTGATGATATATTCCCTCTTATAAATTGAAATATGAATGCAAGTCTCCTCAGATTTACAAAGAAAAAAAGAAGTGTGAACACAATTCTAAAAAGTATGCTCATCTTAACCACTTTCAACATTTATATTAATCATTTTAAAATTACACTGTCTATAAAGCAAGTCAAATAATATTCCCATGTGCGAAGAGATCTCAGTTCTGTACTATGTAGGTAAGAAGCTCTCTGGGAAAATGACAGACTGATGTAGCATTTGCCAATTTCCATGGTGTAAATATTCCCAACTGGCCAATTTCAAGCTACCAAGATGATACTGGTGAATTGAAAAGATCCACCTAAGCTGGTCCAGTGAGCCACACAAGCTGGCTCCAGCATACCACTGCAGATCAAATTCCTCTTTTACAGTTAATGGGAGGATAGTTATTATTCTATCACAAAATAATTTTGTTATTAATAGAAGAATAGAGGAACTTCCTTCTATTGATGATTTTACAGTATTTTTTTAAATTTTTGTCAGATGTACTATACATACAAAAAGTCCACAGATCATAAGGACACAACGTGATGACTTTGCACAAACTGAACATACCATGTAAACAGTCTCCAGATTAAGAAACAAAACATCACCCTAATGGGGAGTAGAATACGTGACCCCCAAAATATATAACCTTTGGAATATAGAATATTTTGAGCAGAAGGCAATCAAGACTCAGCAAATTTAAGAGAAACTTAACTACCTAAAAGAATTTAGATAGGAGGCCTGGACCAGAAAGAGCTTTATCAGAGATATCTCTTTATCTGAAAGACCTGTATGTATGGCAGGACAAACATGTAATTACCAAACATCTGTTCTTCTAATCCTGTGAATCATCCTCTTCCCCTTTGAAGCCCCACACCCCTATCTCATTCCTCAGCTCAGGATGGCATATTAAACCTCAACTTGCTTGACTTGCCCTTGGGCCTCACATTTTCATGGGGCTCCAATACATATGTAATTAAATTTGTTTTTCTCCTGTTAATCTGTCATATGTCAATTTCATTATTAAACCAGCCAAAGAACCTAGGAGGGCAGAAGGGAAATTTTTCCTCCCCTACAGTTGGGACCTTCACTGGCTGGACATTGCTTGCTTCAGGATACTGTAGCTGAGAGATGTTAGGACCTCTGACAAAAGCCAGCATAAGGTAAGAATTCTTACTATGTCAGTCTCCCAGATTTCTGCCTACAGGATCTGATGGAAGCGAGAGTGGTGACAGTCCTTTCCATTTTCTAAGTTAGCACATCAGTGGAAGAAAACACCTGTGGAACTCCTTCCTTGGATACAGCAACTCTAATAAAGATTTGGTAGGAGAACTTCTGATTATGTTATCTTCATAATTTCAGTTATAATCTCAAAATGTTGTGAGCCACAAAAACAAACACATTTCCTTATCATTTCCACTATCATGAATTTCACCAGATCTTTAACAGTGGACATTTTAAAGTTTTTTGTCACTTACAGATAATTATTGCTTTTTTACTCTGATGCTTTGCAAAAGGGTTTCTTCAAAATTACTTCATTTTCAAAGAGATGCAAGGAAAGGACTTTTGATATGTACAGGTTTCTGATAACTTTAAGATAATAGAACTGAGCTGGGTTACAATTTACAGAACTAATGGAAAAACTGGATTCAAGTAGAATAAGAATTAATAACATGCAACTGAATGAGGGTAACTAATAATTTTTATGATTTTTTTCATTGATTCATTGCTGGTTCTTTTATGTTTTGTTTTTCTAAGTTTAAGGAAACCTTTTCCTCTTTTGTCTTAAGCTATCAACAATTTCAGTAAGATATAACCTTGTGAACAAAAATGAAACAATTACTTTTTCTTCCTACCTGATCACTCCAGAATTTGGAAACTTGGTATTCTTATTTTCATGCCAATATAGTTAGCTGCATAAATTCAGTAAGAATCTATTCTCCTTGTAATAGGACACAACTGGAAACATGGGTTATATTGCCAAGGCTTTGGCTGCAATGTCATATTTGAAAATGTGCATAGAATCAAATATACCAGATAGCTTTAAGGAACTAAGGTTGACTTTGTGGAGACAATAAAACCCCTTTGAAAAATTGGCCTGGAACCTTGCTTACAGGGTTCCCAGCAGTCTCACTAGGTGAGAAAAGAAGGCCACTTCCTGGCCAGCTCAGAAACCTCAGGTTTAGGGGACCTTACAAGGAAAGGAACTCACCCAAACCTATAGGTTATGCACACTAAGTCTGATGGTGAGACCCTGGTTTGGCTTCTTAGCCTCACAAAGCTTTTAAAACGATGAATCTGAGGGGCGTCTGGGTGGCTCAGTGGATTAAGCCTCTGCCTTCAGCTCAGGTCATGATCTCAGGATCCTGAGATTTGTCAAAAATAATCAGAGGGGTCAGAGGCCCGAGTCGGAAAACAAGGTATCTTGTTTTCCCCCACATCGGGCTCTCTGCTCAGGAGGGAGCCTGCTTCCCCCCACCCCTTCCTTCTGCCTGCTTCTCTGCCTAATTGTGATCTCTGTCAAATAAATAAAATTAAAAAAAAAAAAAAAGACAAATCTGAGATTCCTTTTGAAAAGTTCCAAGAGAACAGATGAAAAGATTCTACATGATCCATCATCGTGCTTACTGCACTTATATGTAAAAAATCAGGCCAAGTTTATTGAAACTAGGTTTCGTTTGCAAACAAATTATTCTTATCGAAGTTATCTCTGACCAGGGTGTGACTATAGAGAAAAAACTTATGTTTCAGTGATACACCTTTCTGGATATTAGTTTCTAATACTATTTATTGTCTTTGAAGTTTTATTTTCTACTGGTAAACTAGACTAGAAGCTGAATTTTTAGTTTCCTCCAACATTTGGTTGCAACACTCCAAACTAACATTTCCAACTTTTCTCCTACCCTTCTGACTTGGAATCACTGACTAAAACTGCTCTTTTTCTGAAGCCACGTAAATTGAAGCTAGACAATATGATATTAACTATAGAGAGGTCACCCCAGCAGTACATATATGGGCAATCTTCATACCTGCTGCTATTCCACTCAGAAAGATCACCAGGGACATTCCAACTACAAATCAGGAAAATCTATCAGACTGCTACCACCTGCCCTTACCAAACATCTAAAGACGTTTGCTTTGAGCCAAATATCTACATATCTTTTTGACAAATTGCCTTCAGAATCCCAGAAACTGGGATTATAATCTGCTCCTATCATTAGTCGTTGTTTTTCTTTTGTTTCCATAGAAATGCCTCTTATTACATACGTGACTGCTTGCATCACAGACCTAATCGTGGGAGCCCACGTGCACAGCTGCCTTCTGAATGGAGACACAACTGTCTAACTGAATTGACCTCCTCTTGGGACTAAGGGACTGATTTAACGAAATGGACCAATCTACCAACTCAGCTTCCGGATTGTGAAATTTCTTGGGGAAGTTTCAAAGGTGGGACTGATGGGGAGGAGAATACATGACTCCAAAATATGCCACTTTGCTGTGTGCCTTATTCTGAGCTGAAAGGCAATTAAGACCCACAAGATCCAAGGAATACTTTTACCTTTCCCTTAACTACCTAAAAGAACTTAGATAGGGGGCCTGCCTCAGAAGGAGCTATTACCAGAGAAAAATTTTTATCTGAAACATCTATACCTACATGTATGGCATATATATCTATATGTATGACAGAGCAAACATCTCATTACCAAACACCTGCTCTTCTTATCATCCTGTGAATCATCCTCCTCCCCTTTGAAGCCCCACGCCCTATCCCATTCCTCAGCTCAGAATGGTATGTAAGACTCTACTGCTCAATTTGCCCTTGGGTCTCATATTTTCATGGGGCTCCTGTACATATGTAATTACATTTGTTTCTCTCCTGTTAATCTGTCTTATGTCAATGTAATTATTAAACCAGCCAAAGATACTAGAAAAGCAGAAAGAAAATTCCTCCCTCCCCCCATAACCCATACCCTGATGCCCCCAGCCCCCATGTTCTGTTATAGGCCATTACTCCACGCCAAAGTAACCACTCTCCTGATTCTAACCATAGATAAGGTTGGCCAATCTACTAACTTTATGTAAATTAAATCATTCATATGCCCTTATCTGAATCTGGCTTCTTATGCTTCCCATATGTTTTGGGAGTCATCCATATTATATGGAGCTGTAGTTGAAGGACTCTCATTGCTGGACAGTGCTCCATTAAACTCACTTTCTCTATTCTACTATGGGAGGACCATTTGGATTGTTTGTAAAATATTTGAGGGTATTGTAAATAGTGCAACTAAGAACACTCAGATGAACACGTTAAGCATTTCTGTGGAGTTTATACCTAGGAGTGGCATTACTGAGTCATAAAGTATGGTATTAAGTTTGACTTAATAGACACTTCCAGAGCTTTATAAAAGAATTTACTGATTTACACCCTCACTAGCAGGTATGGGAGCTCTAGTAGTTTTTATCTAAATGTTACAAATCACTAAATTGTATAATCTTGTCCTATTTTAAAATATTAATTCTTCCACATTCAGTAGCTTCTAATACTGGCTGGGCCCCAAAATCATTTGTGGAGCTTATTATAAAACACAAATACCTAGAACCCACCCACATCTAAACCAAAATTGCTAGGGGCAGGGTCATGGTATATTATTCTAATAGTTCTATAGGTGGTTCTAATGCAGAGTCAGGTTTGAGACCACCAATGTAAACTTCAGTATACTCTTAAAGTTTAAGATTTCTAATGTGAGCCTTACTAATATTAAGAAATAGATATTAATATTCACAGTTCTAAGGAGAAAGATGTTTTCTCCAAAGTCACAGTGGTAAACCAGCCCATGTTCACAAACAGAATATGTACGAAAATGTGTATTGCCACATTGTTTGTAATAACAAAAAATTACAAACTGTCTAAACAGCCATCAATAAGGGCCTCATAAAATAAAAATTAATCCATACAGTGCAATTGTAAGGAGCCATTGAAAAGAATAAGATACACGTATAAGGCTGATAGTCACCTGGTATAACTCACTGTATTAGTTAAAATTTGGAAATACTTCCACGCCAGGTGATAAAGGCCACTGCCCTCAAGTTGCTTTATATGCTACTCCTCATTGTCCCAGGCCCAGCTGTGAGGTGTCCTGAACCTCTATTGTTTTGGCAGCAAGAAGATTAACCCCTGACACAGCAGGGGCCTTGAGACCCAGTTTAGCATTTATTCTGACTGAAGAGTGCCCATGCTATTCTGGTTAAAATTTCTGAATCAGTACACTACCCGTGCTGTAGTATACGAGCTATACTTTTTTACATTATCCCCTTGCCTACATGGAAAAATATCTACAGTACATTATGAACTAAAAGAGAAAGTGAGGAAGAATCATGAAAGCATGATAATATATTTGTAAAAATATTATTCATGTGTCAATGGTATTGGTGCAGGAACAAAAATCTGGTAGAATTCTTCTATTTTAGGATTCTTTTAGGTTCTCACGAAACTCTTAACAGAGCTGGACTTCTGCAATTGAGACTGGCGGTTGTGGGATAACACGTTCACTTTCTATTTTACACATGTTTGTTTTTGCTATAAAAAATATGGAATGAAATAATAATAATAATAGTGTTTTTCCTTTAAAAAACAAAACCAAAAAGCTTACCTCATCCTGTAATTATGCAACAAAAATCTTAACCGTGGAATGAGATTCCATCAGCAGCCTTCTCCCTAGCTCTTCCTTTCTGCCTTCCCTCCCACCCCCTTTATTATAAAACACATCATCATTAAGAAAATCTGGAAAAGTATAAGACCAAATTAAACAATGTGATACTTCTTCTAAAGATACACTTTATATATTTTTTAACCAAATGTGGATCATGTTATATAAAATAACTTTGTATACTGCTTCCTTTACATTTTACCAACACTTTTCATGTCACTAATTATTTCCATATTATTATTTTTAACAAGTGCATAATATTTCAATATTTGGAGAACATTCTAATTTATTTAACTTGCTGAATTCTAGTCATCTGTAGAAGGAACCTACTATATTGAAATGGAGAGAAATTATAAAAAGTAACATATATAAGAAATAAACTTGACAGATCTTGTTTGTGGTAATGAATTTTGGGGACTATATTATAATATAGTTTTTTTGTTTTAATAGTTTTTGTTGCAAAAACAGAATTATTTCTCAGAAATAAATAAGTATGTCTTGGTCTTGGCATGATAATTAAAGAAATAATGGAGAGAAAATTAAGAATACTGAACAGTTTAAATTTTATTTCAAAGGAGGCTCTGAAGTAGAGTGTGGAAGAAATCTGTGTAGAAAAGAGAGAACAAAACCATTTGGGAGAAAAGGGATATATTAAGTCAATGCAGTTTAAAATTTGTGGGCACAAATTTTTTCTCCTTGGCATGTTCATGACCAAGACAAATAAAACTAATGTCTTAATCTGTGGTGCCTTTCTATTCTATGCATTGCATGGAGAAAGCCATGAACTGAAAGACTATGGAGCCTATTCTACTAATAATTTTCATGACTTGGTTCAGGTTACTTATGATGGCAGCAGTCAAAGAGAATGCCAGAGCAGGTGGGATAGGTAGTTTTAGAGATCAATATAACTTATGCCTCCATTGTTGGACACGTGTGTTGTTTCCATTTTGGGCTGTTATTTCAAAATTCTATGATGCATATCCTAGGGCTGTCAACAAAGCACCACAATGGGTGGCTTCAACAACAGAAATGTATTTTCTCGTGGTTCCAGAGCCTAGATGTCCAAGATCAAGGTGTCAGCAAGATTGATTCCTTCTGAGGCCTCTCCTTGGACTGTAAGATGGTCATCTTCTCCCTCAGTCTTTGTTTTTTTAAGATTTTATTTATTTATTTGAGAGACAGAGGTTGAGAGCAAGAGAGAGAATATATATGTATAATATATATACATGCATACCTGTATATGCATACATATAAGAAGTAAATAAATAGACGAACTGGATTTCCCAAACCCCCCCTCCAAAAAACAATACAGAACTACCAAGAAGAACAAATTACATGAAACCAATGCCCATAACATAACTAAAACACAGAGGAGGACTGAGTATCAAATTACCTATAAGCAGGTAATATGGAAGGACAATATGGAAAAATTATGTGGAGGAAAGAAAAGGGGAGCTAGCTGTAGGTAGGTAGTAGGTAAGCAGAAAAGCTAACAGTAGGTGTAAAACTAATCTAAATCACCAGCATAAAGCCACAGCAGGCACAATAATATTGGAAGAGTACTAGTAGATCTGAGCATGTAGTATAAGGAAAGGACTTTAAGGAGCACATGATTTGGAGTGGCAGTCCTCAAAAAGTCACTGCTTTTCAAAAGACAGAAAGGTAAGTAGAAGAGTTCTTTGGAGACTGGATGGTGACAGTAAAAAGAGGTAAAGGGGGAAATTCAGAGATTTATAAGATAAAAGAAAACCAAAAGTTTAAAGATTAAAAAGGATATAAAACCCCTTTTACAAACACACACACACACACACACACACACACACACACACACAATTGTGCTTCACTGCACTGACAGAAGACACCCTCGATGGAAGTTTTATTTTTTTTAAGATTGTGTTTATTTATTTGAGAGAAGGAGAGAGAAAATGCAAACTAGTGGGAGGAAGGGGCAGAAGGAAAGGGAGAAGAAGACTCCACGCTGAGCCTGATGTGGGACTCAATCTCAGAACCCCTAGATAATGACCTGAGCAAAGGCAGACACTTGACTGACTGAGACACCCAGATGCCCTCAATGGAAGAGTCTTAAAAATCACCCAAACCCACAAATGAATTGGTAAAACCAGAATAAATATACACAAAATATTTTAAGAATAGAAATCAACCCCCCCCCCACCGAAGGAAATGTAACAACATTCTACACTGAATTAAACATCCTCAAGGAAGCATTTAGAGCTGGGAAAATGCACCTTAAATAAGAATTTCAAAAACAGGAAGAAATAGCAAGAGAGCTGACTGAACTTAGGAAAGAAATAAAAGGAAAAGAAAACCATCACACAAAGGTTAAATTACAAAGTCCCCAACCGAGAATAGATACAAATAAAATGTTACTAAGGAACACTGAAGAAGGCCGGGAAAAAACCCAAAAGAATGAAAATGAAGCAAAGAAATAAAATGGGTCAGAAGTAAAGTGGTTGAACTAGAAGAAAACAAGTATGTGCAATTTGAGATCCTAAATATAAAAATAAAACAACTGAACAGAACAAACTATAACCCAGGAAAACTTTCTGAAAATAAGAAAAGACCAAAATGTATGTATTGAAAAGGTCCAGCTGGTACTTGGGAAAACTGAACCAGAATGATCCAGTTGAAAACATATCCTAACAAATCATTAGACCTTAAAAATAAAAGAAAAAATAAATTAAAAAGGAAGCCATTAGGATGTCTAAGCACAAAGATCAAAAGTGAAAATCCGAGTGGCATCAAATGCCCTAAACATAACTTACAATGCAAAGAAATAATGAAGCTGCATTTTTTAAAGAAACTCAGACATACTGAGTGAATCAAGAATTCCATGCTCAGATAAGTTACCAAGGTATAGTAATATTTTTAAACAGGCAAGATATGGGAATATTCAGTCCCCGTGAGCCCTTGCTGAGGAATATACTGACTAGGCTTCTCCTGCTGAGAGATGAGTGAGTAAGCCTGAGTGAGATGACTAGCGATGAGCATACAAAATCTGACTGTTGTTCTGGGACTGAAATAAAGATGGGAACCTAGATGGAAGAACAACATGTTCTGTATTACATATCATGTGTTTTATGTGTAGGGAAAGTACAAGTAATGCAGCTAAAAAATGGAAGGTTGGGGAACGAAAGAAAAAAGTAAAATAAGCTGATGATTATTGTGTTGACAATATGTAAGAGTTAAAGGACACCATTAAAAATTGGAAGGGGAGGTGAGACTATGGACTCTGAAAAACAATCTGAGGGTTTTGAAGGGGCGGGGGGTGGGAGGTCGGGGTTCCAGGTGGTGGGTATTATAGAGGGCACGGATTGCATGGAGCACTGGGTGTGGTGCAAAAATAATGAATACTGTTATGCTGAAAATAAAAAATAAATTTAAGAAAATGACATACTGGTTTTCCATATGCCAACAGCAAGACAGAAGAAAGAGAAATTAAGGAGTTGTTCCCACTCACAACTGCACCCAAAACCACAAGATACCTAGGAATAAACCTAAACAAAGAGGCAAAGAATCTGTACCCAGAAAACTATAAAGTACTCATGAAAGAAACTAAGGAAGACACAAAGAAATGGAAAAATGTTCCATGCTCATAGATTGGAAGAACAAATATTGTGAAAATGTCTATGCTACCTAAAGCAATCTGCACATTTAATGCAACCCCTATCAAAATACCATCAATTGTTTTTCAAAGAAATGGAACAAATAATCCTAAAATTTATATGGAACCAGAAAAGACTGCAAATAGCCAGAGGAATGTTGAAAAAGAAAGCCAAAGTTAGTGGCATCACAATTCCAGACTTCAAGCTCTATTACAAAGCTGTAATCATCAAGGCAGTATGGTACTGGCACAAAAACAGACACATAGATCAGTGGAACAGAAGAGAGAGCCCAGAAATAGACCTTCAACTCTATGGTCAACTAATCTTCAACAAAGCAGGAAAGAAATTCCAATGGACAAAAGACAGTCTCTTCAACAAATGGTGTTGGGTAGGTATATTGGACAGCCACCTGCATAAGAATGAAACTGGACCATTTCCTTATACCACATACAAAAATAGACTCAAAATGGATGAAAGACCTCAATGATAGGCAGGAATCCATCAAAATCCTTGAGGAGATCACAGACAGCAACCTCTTCAACCTCAGTCACAGCAACCTCTTCCTAGAAACATCGCCAAAGGTAACCGAAACAAGGGCAAAAATGAACTACTGGGACTTCATCAAGATCAAAAGCTTTTGCACAGCAAAAGAAACAGTCAACAAAACCAAAAGACAACTGACAGAATGGGAGAAGATATTCGCAAATGACATATCAGAAAAAGGGCTAGTATCAAAAATCTATATAGAACTTATCAAACTCAACACCCAAAGAACAAATAATCCAATCAAGAAATGGGCAGAGGACATGAACAGACATTTCTGCAAAGAAGACATCCAAATGGTCAAAAGACACATGAAAACGTGCTAAGCATCACTTGGCATCAGAGAAATACAAATCAAAACCACAATGAGATAACACCCTACACCAGTCATAATGGGTAAAAATAACAAGTCAGGAAATGACAGATGTTGGTGAGGATGCGGAGAAAGGGGAACACTCCTACACTGTTGGTGGGGATGCAAGTGGGTGCAGCCACTCTGCAAAACAGTATGGAGGCTCCTCAAAAAGTTGAAAATAGAGCTACCCTACGACCCAGCAATCACACTACTAGTTATTTACCCTAAAGATATAAATGTAGTGATCCGAATGTTTATAGCAGCAGTGTCCACAATAGCCAAACTATGGAAAGAACCTAGATGTCCATCAACATGAAGGGATAAAGATGTGGGGTGTGTGTGTGTGTGTGTGTGTGTGTGTGTGTGTGTGATGGAATACTATGCAGCCATCAAAAGAAATGAAATCTTGCCATTTGCAATGATATGGATGGAACCAGAAGGTATTATGCTGAGAGAAATAAGTCAATCAGAGAATGAGAATTATCATTATATCTCTCTGATATGAGGAATTTGAGAGGCAGGGCAGGGGGGTCGTGGTGGGTAGGGAAGGAAAAAATGAAACAAGATGGGATCAGAGGGGAGACAAACCATAAGAGACTCTTAATCTCATAAAACAAACTGAGGGTTGCTGGGTGTGAGGCGGTAGGGATAGGGTGGTTGGGTTATGGAATGGAGAGGGTATGTGCTATGGTGAGTGCTATGAAATGTGTAAGCCTGATGATTTACAGACCTGTACCCCTGGGGCAAATAAAACATTATATGTTAATAAAAATAAATTTTTTTTTAAAAAGACATGCTAGGGATGCCTGTGTGGCTCAGTTGATGGAGTATCTGCCTTAAGCTCAGGTCATGATCCCAGAATCCTGGGATCGAGTCCCGCATTAGGCCCCTACTTACCCAGTGTGGAGCCTGCTTCGCCCTCTGCCTGCTGCTACCTCTGCTTGTGTGCTTTCTCTCTCTCTCTCTCTCTCTCTGACAAATAAATAAAATCTTTTTTAAAAAATGACACGCTAGTAAAGGAGGAAATAAGAAAATGGATGATTGGAGATCTAAGGCATAGCATAGTGAAAATAATCAATGAAAGTGCTAAGAGACTAGATCTTCACTGTTCTCACCACAGAAAAAAGAAATGATAATTATGGGATGTAACAGAGGTTATAGCTAATGCTATGGTGGAAACCATTTTGCAGTAGGTAGGAGCATCAAATCAACATTTTGTACACTTGAAATTTCACACAATGTTACATGTCAATTATATGTCAATTAAAAAAAACTGGGACTAAGGGCATTTAAATGATATTAAGTAAAAAGTAACCAACAGAACAAAAATACTAAACTTCCCAAATACCAAAAGAAATTTGAAAAGAAAGAAAACACATCATGCAAAGAAACATAGCAAGTATAAACATAACTTATATTAGAATTATAATGTAAGATTATATAACAGAAAGACTCCAGTCCTATCAATTAATATAAATGGGCTTAACTCATTTACTAAAAGAAAAAGATTTCTAAATTGGCCATCAAAACAAGACCCAATTACAGGCTGTATAAAGTGTCTCAGAAAGACCAGTGATCAGCAAAGTATAGCTCATGGGCCAAACATGGTCTAGCACTTGTTTTTGTAAATCCCATTAATTAATAAGTCTATATATAATTATAAAAAACTCAAAAGAATGACATGTCATAACACGAAAATTATATGAAATCCAAATTTCAGTGTCCATAAATCAAGTTTTTTAAAAAAAAGATTTTATTTATTTTAAATATTTTGCTTCTTTGACAAAGAGAGGGAGAGAGCACAAGCAGAGAAGCAGCAGAGGGAGACTGAGAAGCACACTCCCCACTGAGGAGGGAGCCCAACGTGGGACTTAATCCCAGGACCCCAAGATCATGCCCTGAACGGGAGGTAGATGCTTAACTGACTGAGCCACCCAAGTGATCTCATAAATCAAGTTTTATTGGAACACAGCCCACCTCATTCATTTGGTATTGTTTATGTAGCACAAAAACAGACAACTTGGCCTGCAAAGAATCAGGGATTTTTATCAACCTAAGTTCTCTGAACACACAGGGAGAAATTCTACTAAAACTTTAAGACCAGATAGTACCAATGCTTCACAAATTGTACAGCAGCATTGAAAATTAAGAAAAACTTACTCTTTTTATGAAGCAAGTATAACATTGACATCTAAATCTAATAAAAAGAGTACTTCTAAACAAGAGGAAATGATAGATCAATGTTACTTGCAGGTATTGTTGCAAAAGTTGTAAATAAAATATTAGGCACATTACAAAAATTACACAATTTGACCAAATGCTATCATTCTAGAAGTACAGTTTGTTCAATATTGGGACATCCATTAATACAATATACAATATTAATTGATCTCGGGAAAAAATCATATGGCTATCTCCATAGATACATCAAACTACATCAAAACTCATGATGCACTATATGCTGGATAACTGAACATAATAAAAAAAGAAAAGAAAGGGGCACCTGGGTGGCTCAGTGGGTTAAGCCTCTGCCTAGGGCTCAGGTCATGATCTCGGGGTCCTGGGATATAGCCCTACATCAGGCTCTCTGCTCAGCAGGGAGTCTACTTTCCCCTCCCCCTCTGCCTGCCTTTCTGCCTATGTGTGATTTCTCTGTCTCTGTTCAATAAAAATAAACAAAATCTTAAAAAAAAAAAAAAGGAAAAATTGCAACACTTATTTTTTAAAGAAAATACTCAAGAAAATTAGAAGTTGATGGACACTCTTTTTTAACATGATAAAAATATAAATAAATGACAGCTGGCATTTTACTTAATGTGGAAACATTTAAGGTATTTCCACTAAATCATGAATAAAGCCAATATGCCCACTATTCCACTGCTAGTCAATATTTTACTGAAGGCAAAAGCCAATGTAATTAAGTATAAGAAATAAGTTAGAGGTATAAGAATTGGGAAAGAAGTAAAACTATCTTTATTTGCAGATAACATATAGTACACTTGGAAAACCATAGAACTATGCTGTCTAACCAATATGGTAGCCTCTAGACATATGTGACTACTGAAAACTTAAAATGTGTGACTAATAATTTAAATAATTAATTTTATTAACTTTATTTAATTTTATTTTGCATTTAAATAGCTAATGGCCAGAATAATGAACAGAGCAGTTATAGAATATTTTCATTCTATTCAGAAGGTTTTACGGGACAGTGGTGCCCTGGGGAATCAATGGCAAAACTAACCCAAACAATAAAAGAATTAAGTAAGGTAGCAGAATGTAAAATTAACATAGAGGAATCTGTGTTAATAGCCTTCATTTACACAAACGATGACCCAAAAGCCTCCTGTATAATATCAACAAAAAAGATAAATGATGATCCAAAAACCTCCTTTATAATATCAACAAAAAAGATAAAATACTTAGGAATAAATGTAACAAGAAATGTGGAAATCTACTTGAGGAAAACTTACAAACACACCTGAAAGATATATAAGTAAACTTAAATAAATGGCACTACATCACTTGTTCTTGATAGAATGATTTAATAAAAGAAAGAGAGGGGCGCCTGGGTGGCTTAGTCATTAAGCATGTGCATTCCTCAAGTCATGATTCCAGGGTCTTGGGATCAAGCCCTGCATCAGGCGCCCTGCTTGGTGAGAAGCCTGCTTCTCTTTCTTCCGCTCCCCTTCCTTGTGTTCCCTTTCTCAGTGTGTCTGTCTCTATCAAATATATAAATAAAATCTGAAAATAATAATATAAGAAAGAGACCAGTTCCCCTATGTTAACTTATAATTTTAAGGCAATCCCAATAAAAATAACAAAGGCTTCTTAATGGAGTTAGACAAGTTGATACTAAAGATAGAGAACCCCAAATCACTGGGGCAAAGACAGGCTTTTTAAGAAATGGCTCTGGCACAACTGAATAGATATATGATAAACAATTAAATTTGCTCCAAACTTCACACTATGCAAGAATAAACTCCAAATGGATCAAAGCTCTAATGCAAATACTGAAAGCATACAAGAACTAAAAAAAAAAAAAAAAAAGTACAAATTCCTTTCTAGTACTGATATATCTGCTGATTTCTACAAAAAGAGACAACAGAAGGCTACCCCAGAAACTTATAAGATTGGTTTCCTTATAGGTGTAGATGAAAACAGAATGAAAAAGAGGGCAGTTGGGTGTGGGGTAGAAAGAATGGGAAAGTGATGGATCTCTTGAGTGATAACTTTTTGTATAGTTTTGAGTTTGGGGGACCATGTTATTATTATACATACAGAAAAATAAGTAAATTATGGCAAGGTTGAGGGGGAAAAAACAACAAAAAATGGAATATAAACAGAAACAAATAACTTTTACTGTTCAAATGAATAATATCCTTTAAGGAGTTGAGGAGAACTAACCCAAGCAACTTCTGAAAACAGTTCTTTGATTATATTTTCGGCCAAAGACAAAACAGTGTAACTAAATATTGAAGTGTGGTTCGTAGTCTTTGTCCTCCCAGAGAAGTATGAGTAAGCAATTCTGAGGCTATTTTCTATACATTCAGATGTTGAGCAAATACAGAAATATATACAGTGGGAGTCAATGTCAGAGAAAGTCATTGTAAACATGGAAAGCGGGTGATGGTGGATAGCTAAAGTAAGCCCACTGGTAGTGGACTGTAATCCAAAGTTTCATGACTGAATTCATGGAGGGTGTCAGTGTAAAGCCACAGTTTTTAATACACACAGACAGATAAATAAAGATAAATAAAGATAAACTTGCACACATGCATGTACACTTCCTAATATTATTCACCAAGAAAGCTCAGAAGCAAGGACACCGCAATAACCATGAACATGCTTAGCACTCAAATCTTGCTTTCTAAATACCACTTGCGATAAAAAGGAAATGAAAACTCCTGCTTGATTCCAAAGCCAGGACGGCCAAAGACGAGCCTGGAACAACTTGATGTGCTAGAAAGTAAGGAAGAGTTCTTAAAATGGCTAAGGACATATCAAAAGACAAAAGACGACAAGAGCCAGCTTGACAGTTCTAGGAAAATTTGAGCATCAGAGTGAATAATAATAGAGGCACTTAGGTGGCTCAGTCAGTGAAGCATCAGACTCTTGATCTCAGCTCATGATCTCAGGGTCATGAGATTGAGCCCTTTGTCTGGCCCCGCCTCACCTGGGAGTCTGCTGGAGATTCTCTCTCTCCCTCTCCCACTATCCCTACCACTTGCGCTTGTGCATGTCCTCTCTCTGTCTCCAAAATAAATAAATCTTTTTAAAAATGTGTAATAACAGTAAATGATTACAACTTTGTCTTTCCCTATATATAAAAATTTTCTAAAAAGTGGTCACTTAGGATTTTAGTTCCTTAGGGCTAAAAGTATGATTCCTTCTAGTAAATACAAATGCATTTTAACAGTTTACAACTTGACAAGGCATGACTCCAAGGATTAAAGCCCTAGTAGTAGAACAAAAGGCAGTGAGAGAGACACACATGTTTACTGAGAGTACAAGGAAATGAAGTCAGACTGAGGCACAGGTACATGTGTGCTTATCCTTAAAGTGTTAATATGTTTTTGAGCTGGGGTAGAGGAGCCATGCTGTGGAAGAATGAAAGATCTCTGATATCTAGGTCAAGCAAACAGATGGCATTGGGAGGTGAGGCTGAAAGGAGAATGCCCAAGAGCACACACATGCACAAAATGGGATGAAACAGCCCGACGTGAAGGCACTAATGAACAGCTAGTCCTAACATTAATGTGAGCACAGGCATAAAACAGGAAATAAGTTTACTGGCTACCTATTATTTTCCTGCTCGGCTTCCCTTCCCCTAACAAAAGAACACCTCTGTTCCATAGTAAATCCAATCCACATACTGATCCTCCCCCCCCAACATTGTCCTAGGGGATAGGGACCATATGTTCCAGGCTTGAGCATTCAGTGTGCACTATATGTCCCTGGCCAGAGTGATGACTTCTGACTGGGCACCTGACCTAAATAAGCACTATCAGAAACCTCTGCAATAATGCTTCCCAGGCTATAGTGCTTATCTGAATCTTTTCAAAATGATAATTCTGATCCGGTAGGCCTAGGGCAGGGATGGAGAGTCTGGATTTCTAATAAGCTCCCCAGCAATGCTTATGCTGCTAGTCCAGGGTCACAATTATGAACATAAAAGCCCTTCAGAAACTTTCTGCCAGAGTTATCAGGAAGGACTGCTCTTTATACCAAAACTGCAAAGTGGAAAGACTGTGATTCTGGACCTGCTGGCTTGTCTACAAGATTCAAGGTTCATTTGTTTTACATTTCTATCATTCAGTTCTTCATGTGTTCTGTCACTAGATTATATATACACTCATAAAAACAGAAGCCATAAATGTGCCTTCTGTCACTCCGCACAATGCCTTATTTAGTGTTTTACATATAGAACTGTATAATCAATGTTCAACAACCAACTGTGAAACAATTTTAAATTCTTAGATAAAAGAAATGAAGAAGACATTTTAATGAAATTACAAAGGAGAACCAGTTTTTAGCTACCATCGTCTGGATATCTCTAAGATAGTCCTAGGTCCTGAACCCATGAAGTTATGAAAAACTGGCATCATTCTCATAATCCCTCAAGTGAGTCATTTTGGAGAATTAAAAGGTGAAAAAAGCAAGTCTCAAAGACAAGATCAAAGGAACTAGCAAAAAATATCATTAATTTTACTTATATATTTGCTCAGGGCTTTCTAGGAGATACCTAACCTGAAAACCATGGTCCTTAACATGAAGTCTGCAAGGGACACTGTCAATTTCTTTTTAAACTATAAGAAGGAAGTTTTACCAGAAAAAACTCTCAGAGATCATTTGACAGTTTTGAACTATAAGTCACTGTGATACTTTTTTATGTGCCCAGGACAAACCAACCTAACTGACTGACTTCCCTTCAAGGCAAGAGTTCAGAAGTATTCTCCTTATTTAGAGGGAATCCCAACTCCCAACTCCCTTCTCCCTTATTTGGCTGTAAATAAGATTTCTTAAAGGGTTAAATAGCTTCCATATTTAACCAAAGCTTGATTAGAAATCCAGACTTTCAAGATCAAGCAATAATTTTCCTTCCTAACCAAGTTACATTTCAGCCCTTCATAAAAGTCATCTTTAATACTAAAAACTAAAATGGAGAAAGCAACGAATTCAACCCATTTGATAATAAATTCTCTCTCTCTCTCTCTCTCTCTCTCTCACACACACACACACACACACACACACACATTTTCTAAAAGGTAGACCCCAAGGAGTGCATTTCATAATAATTCTGGATTCTCTTTCAGGCCACCCAGTCTCCAGGATGGGGGTGTTCTCTTCAGCTCCACCACTACTAGAAGGGTTGCTCTCAATTTTCCAATTCCTCTGCCAGTGGCAGAGTGAGTCAAACCACCAACTCAGGACAGGTGTATTAGGAAGCCTTATCGTAGATGTATATCTAAACCACATTCCACTAACTTGTACTCCATTTGTCTGACTCATACCTCTTTCAATTGATTCAAAACTTAGAGCAAAAGAGAAAGAGTATGATTACCAATCACCTCTTCAAACAATGAAAGTCAGCAGCTTCCCTAGAAATACACATTCCTTATAAATCTATTCTTAATTTAATGCAGCTTTTAAATCACCTGTATGTTTCCATCACAAATAGGGAAAATATTTTTCTTTTGAAAATGACACTGATCTTGCAATCTCTGACATGGAATCAAGAATGACTAAATGTAGACATAATTATTGTGTGTACACATGAGAAACTATCCTAATAATTTAATCATACATCTGTAGTATTTCCTTTTCACTCTGACCCATGATAAAATCTATGCTTAACTCTGTCTTTCACCAGCCAGTTTTCTGGTTTAATTAGTTCCTTCCTCAGTCTTTTCAGTAAAGATTAGAGTCAGCTAAACCATAGTTTTTGAAACTATTTCTACAGGAAGATAAAGTAATAAAGAGAGAGCATGAAGTTTTCTGATCAAATAACATGACACTAGAGTGCAGTTTAAAGAAGTTAAAGAAATCTATTTTTTGCCCATTTCTAAACTGTTCATTTTAAATATCAGGAAAGAAGTCCTTTCCAAGAAATTGTACACCTGTCAACTCAGGATTAGATTACGTAATTGGTTCCCAGCTACAGAGACATAGTATTGTTAATTTAAAGGGAATTCATATCCTTTAGGTACCAGACAGACTGCAAAGATGATGCATAGCATGATAATTTGAAAAACTGATAGAAAGAATTTGCAATTTGGCAATGACGGTATGAGACTCACTCTCCCAATATAAACAACTATGAAACTGGACAAAATACATGAAGCACACACTGAACATCAGACAGGAAGGGCTATGATCCTTGGAGAAGAGAAAAACAAGAAAGCCACATTTATCTTGGCTTTCTGCCTGGAGGCACTTTCCAGATCATAGCACAGGGAAGTGGAGTCAAAAAGAGAACAGAGGTTTCACCGGATGGATGAAACAGAGGTCAGAGTTTGGGTCTGTTGAGGCTGCTAGAATTTTCAGGGAGAAGCAGGAGCTATGTAGAAGAGAAACTCTAGAAATATGCATAGGGGTCTTTTAAGTATTTGGCTGAATATTAGGATGCAACACCACAGGGTGAGGCTCCAGGAAGTCCAGCAAAATATAACTCTTGAGGGGCTGTAAGATGAAAAGAGTACCTATAAGGCCGTGTGGAGTTGGGACACACTGGGGTTTCAACCAGACACAGTGAAATGACCTCACAGAACACTCAGGTTATACAGCTAAGGCCCCACAAAGGCTATGCTGTGGGTATAGGACTACTCTAGAAGGAGAAACAATGTGAAGATGCTCATGTTTCTGTAAGGCCAGGATTTTCTGAGAAAAAAATGTTGGCACCTGGGTTCAAGGATGATTATGTAGATAAATAACTCTGGAATGATAAAGAAATCTATCTCCCAGAGCTATGCATTCACATTTCAAAAAATAATAAAATTTGGAGTCATTTGTTTACATTCCAAGGGTAATTGACGAAGGAGCTTTCTCTTTCTTTCTCTCTCTCCTTCTCTCTCTAGAGAAGAGGTATGGCTGTGAAAGCAGCTCCTATACAAGCCCCAAGATTAGTAATAACATATTTCTGTATTTCACTTGCACATATCAATATATTTCATGTATATTTCTATAGATTCCATATATATATTTCACATATATATTTCTATCTATATTTAGTATATGTATTTCTATATATTTCATATTTATATGAAAATCAGGTGGATATTTCTGCTCAAATAGAACGCTATCTTATTTTTGTACCAGATGATTTGGGAACTTCCTCAAACAAAGTCTCAGTTTTTCTGAAGAAGCAGCTTTGAATCAACTCAAATTTTTAAAAAGTATCTCACTGGAATCTTAAATCACCTAAGACAGGCTTTGGGCTGGAATATCTTGTGACAGATGTTACTAATCATCCTATTCTTGTAAAAAATAATCTCAAATTGGCTTTCTTCTCTTATTTACTTTTTAGCCATCTACATCCCAGGGGACAGCCATGATGAAGCAGTTGTGAACTGAGTCCTCATACTGAATGGGGGTGTTAAGAATTATCTATGAATATTGGAAAACATCAGCTTCAGATTTGGGTTCTATTTGGTCATTAAATAAAACGATAATGATTATATGCCTACAATGTCGGAAATATGACCAGTACAAAAATAAGTGAAATGTGGCCTAAGAGGACACATATAAAAAGTTATTCCAGTATTCAAGTAATGTCATAGAAGTATCAGAAAAAGGAAACAATTCTCCTTGTTTGGATGTGGATTGGATAATAAAGGTTTAACAGAAGTTCCTCCAGGTAGAAGTAGGCATTTGGGGTTCTGACATAATTAATTTTGTACCTTTTTTTCCCCCCTAAAGTGAACTGATCAATGTGTTCAGTCCTTTCCATATCTGTTCATTTACTTTTGTTTTAAATGTTGATGTTCACTAAATTTGGGATTTTTATTAGGAAACTACTTCAAACCCCTTTTGGAAGTATTTCAGTAAGACAAGTACAAGGAATAGCACTAGAGGAAGTGACTTACATACCTTAAATTTATTTATAAATGCATTTTGGATTTAATCTACTTAAGTTTTTTCTGAATATACTGTGTATTTCCCCATATTGGTCTCATTTGTCATACTTGTTTATTTCTGAACTTAGAAATAACCACCCAAAATAATACTTAATCATAAGTAACTTTAACACTCAAAATGACTGGAGTGCCTCGGTGGCTCAGTTGTTAACCATTTGCCTTCGGCTCGGGTCATGATCCCAGTGTCCTGGGATCAAGTCCCACATCGGGCTCCCTGCTCTATAGGAAGTCTGCTTCTCCCTTTCCCACTCCCTCTGCTTGTGTTCCCTCTCTCACTATCTCTCTCTGTCAAATAAAAAAATAAAAATAAATAAAAAATAAATAAGACTCAAAATGACCTTTAGTAATATGCACCAAAAATTTTCCTGCAACTTCCAGAACTATCATATTAACAACAACAACAAAATCCAAAAGGCCTTTGATACATCAATCCTTTTAAAAATATTAATTCACTTCCCCAAATAGCTAGCAGCCTCCCAACTGTGTATGTGTGAGCCCAGGCTGAGATGAGGTGTGCAAACAGTCTGCTCAAAGGGCCTTAGTTTAATGGGAGTTCAAGAAGTCTTCCTGAGAATAACTCTCACACAAATACACAAAAATTACCTCCACACTAACAAAAATCAAACTATCTGATGACAGTTAGTATGTGGAAACCTCCCAGTGAAGTTTTTTCATAATGTTATAAATAAAATCCATGACAGAATGTATTTTTGCACCTCATAATTAATGCTGTAAGTGATTATGGATGCTGATACAAATAAAATAATAACATAAGGCTCTACTACTAATAAAAAGGAACTGCTAGTCACTTGATTTTTTTCCACCTTTGCCTCCTTCAAAGATAATTCAAAAGAAATAATTACCACAAACATATAAAGGGTTTCTCTACTGCCTTGTACCTTGCCCCCTTTTCTTTCTTTTTTACTATCCACCACCCCGTCCTATAAGCTCTGGCTGTTCGATAAAACACAAGGCTTGCAAAACGAGTCCTCAGAAAACACATCCTGTTAACGGAGTCCTCAAGCAAGAGGCATGAGAAAAAGGACAACTCCCAAGCACTAGCAGAGAGTGAAGTGGAGAACTGCTGCCTGTGGTAAAACGGCAAGATCCCATAGTCACCTTTCCAATCGTACCCAGTCTCGGATCCTGCTTCAGTTGGAGAGTCACCTGGTGTTCAGGTGCTCTTGACAACACACCTGAATGAAGCCTTTTTTTTTTTTTTTAAAAGATTTTATTTATTTATTTGAAAGAGAGACAGTGAGAGAGAACATGAGTGAGGAGAAGGTCAGAGGGAGAAGCAGACTTCCCATGGAGCTGGGAGCCTGATGTGGGACTCGATCCTGGGACTCCAGGATCATGACCTGAGCCGAAGGCAGTCGTCCAACCAACTGAGCCACCCAGGCGCCCCCTGAATGAAGCCTTTAATCTCTATTTATGTCACTTAAGTAATTTTCCCTTGGCAGTAAAATCTACATGCAATGTAGCAGGTGACCAGATATAAAGCAGGGGAACCCAGCGGGCTTAGCTGGAAGAGTGTGTGACTCTTGATCCTCGGATTGTGAGTTCAAGCCCCATGAGCTCAAGCCCCATAGTTCAAGCCCTATACTAATGTATAGATTAGTCCAGGCATTTACTTAAACAAGATAGAGATTGGGTGTAGAGAAAGTCCAGGCATTTACTTAAACAAGTAAAAAAGTTACAGGAAAAAAGAAGAACGGCAACAAAGAAGATACAAAGCAAATATTCTCTGTTTACTTAAAAATACTGCTTTTAGCAAAAAAAATGATAGAATTTATAACCGTACAAAATACTATAAAGGTATATAAGGCCTATATAAAAAAGATTGGTTTCTAATCCTCCCTTACCTATAGAACACTGATGGGATAATCTCACAATGTCAATGTGTGAATGGCAGTAATGTTAGTTCCACTAAGTGAAAAAAAATCTCCAATATGTTCAATAATACTGCCAGTGACAAGACTACATGGTATCATGATGTTAATCTTCCACCTGTAAGGCACTAATCCGTCTACCATGAGATCAATCAATACTTAGAACCGACATAAAGAAAAAGTCATTTTGACTATAGCAAAAAAATTTAAAATTAGAGAAAATCAACTAACTATAATCCTTTGCTTAGCGTAGAAAAAATTCAAACGGACTTTGTATTAGAATGCACAGTATTACAAACAACATGGTCATCTAACAAACTAAATGTCCTAAAAACAATGAAGAAAATGCAGTAGATCCATTTTAAACATTTTTATATTCTATGGTATTTTAAAATAATTTCTACTTCTGATATCTAAATGAAAAAGTCACCTATAATAAGGCAATATGGAAATAAGGTATACATGAGAGATTATATAAAATTTTAGTAAAAGTTCCATGCTCTAAATAAATTTAGATCCAATAATTATGTCAACTCAAAACATTATAAAACGAATTTATCTTACAACAAGTCTGTTTTTCTGAAGTGATGGAACCAGTCTGTCATTAATTGTGGACTTTTGTTCACCCTTTTTTTCCCTGAAAGGACTGAAAAGCTGCAGCAAGGCTTGAGGATCAGACGCTAGGGGACTATGCCTTGGCACACCCTAGGGATTTTGCTCACTGCAGAGAAGTAAAACAGCAATGAAAGGAAAAGAAAAGAAAAAGGAAGAGAAGGGAGGAGGAGGGAAGGGAAGGGAGGAGAAGGGAGGGTAGAGGAGGGGAGGGAAGAAAAGCAGAAAGAGAAAGGGAAGGGGGAAGGGAAAGGAAAGGAAAGGAGCCTCTATTTTTAGAACTTTTTTGTAGGTCCTCTTTAGATGATACCTTCACATTTAGAAAAATGCAATTAAATGTTTGTGTGAAGGTGAATCACATGTCAGCCATCAGGCAAACACCCCGAAGAGGAATGAAATAAGAAATCTCCTTTGCACGTATGCAGTCATTTCTTAAATTTAAAACTTTTCCTAGTAGGCTGTCAGAAAAGGTCTGTCAATAATTGGTTTCCATGGTATTCCGTTGATTTCTATTTTATTCAGTCAGTAAGAAGATTGGCCTATCGTTGGTTATCTGCTAATTTGAGCCAGAAAGGGGAAAAAAATGTAAAGCCATTTTAACAGTTTGCTGGATACTAGAACAAAGAAAAATTAATTTCCTTCAAGCCAAAATGACATAAGCAACACCTCTAATCCTGGAAGGCACAAGGAGAGTCAAACCTCAGCTATAGGAACACTTTATGTAACAACCTGAGTTCCTAACAACTCCCAATATATTCTGAAGGTCAGTGAAATAATTTCCTCCTTAAAATATCAACTGGCACTAAAAGAGACAACTGCAGGCTAGTCTGAGTTTCTCTCACTTGGTTTCTTCCTGGATATATAATTCATACGCTGTGCCTAGCCAAGTTGAAATAGAGCTTGGAAAAAAATGCAAAGAGAATGATTTCCCAATAAAGGTAAAATTACGAACCATTTTTCACAAATTTTGAAAATCGCCTGGAGGATACCCTTGTTCTAGAGAATCATAATGAAGGAGAATTCACACCCAAAAGCTTGTAGTCTGGTGACCTTTAGTCATACAATTACTAAAAGAGATCATTAGAGAACTTGCAACAGTATTCTCGCCCCCCAAAAGAAAATGGAATCCTAGCTTAAAATTTTCAGTGACATCATAAAGAGAAAGCAGAGTCCAAATAGCATCGTCTTAATAAGAGAAAGGAGGAGGTACAAGAGGCTCACACAAGCAGTTTTTTATTATTCAGTTTTTATTGTTCAGTTTTATTATTGTTTTCAAATACCCTACAGATACTGCAACTCCTTCTTGCCCATACCCTCAGGCCAATGATGGGTGTCATTGACTCATGATGCTACCCTGATAAAATCCATCTACCAACAAGGTTCTACAGATTTTCCTCTAATCTAGAAATTCTGGGCAAGATCTTTATTGACAAATCAACAGATTGACCTAGAAGCCAGAAACAACCGTGAAGAGAACTTTGATCACATAAGCTTTTAAACCTCACCTGTCCAAGCATTAATCATAATCCAAATGACTTGGTAATGGCATGAAAGAGGACCCACCAAAACAAGTTATAAGGGGCTTCTGGCTGGCTCAGTGGGTTAAGCCTCTGCCTTCGGCTCAGGTCATGATCTCAGGGTCCTGGGATGGAGCTCCACATTGGGCTCTCCGCTCAGCAGGGGACCTGCTTCCCCCTGTCTTTCTGCCTGCCTCTCTGCCTACTGTGATTTCCTCTCTCTGTCAAATAAATAAATAAATAAAATCTTTAAAAAAAAAAAAAAAAGTTCTGAAACCACAGAGAAAAATATTTCTACTTGAGAGATTAAACTAATTCTTCTGGAACTTTTTTTGATAAAATAATATTACTGTGGCCCCTGGGTGGCTCAGTGGGTTAAGCCTCTGCCTTCGGTTCGGGTCATGATCCCAGGGTTCTGGGATCGAGCCCCGCATCAGGCTCTCTGCTCAGCAGGGAGTCTGCTTCCCTCCCCCCCGCCCGCTTGCCTCACTGCCTACTTGTGATCTCTGTCAAATAAATAAATAAAATCTTTAAATAATAATAATAATAATAATAATAATAGTAATAATAATATTTACATAGTAGATGCTGGAGAGATTGCAGTGAGCACTTTAAATATGTGCCTGCCTTTGTCAAGTTTACAGTCTAGCAGAGAGAACAATTTCAAAGGAAGTTCAGGGGCACCTGGGTGGCGCAGCTGGTTGAGTATCAGACTCTTGGTTATAGCTCAGGTCGTGATCTCTGGGTCATGATACGGAGCCCCAGGTCGGACTCCTGAGAGTTTCTCTCCTTCTCCCTCTGCCCCTCCCATTCGTGCCCTCTTTCTCTCTTTCTAAAGTAAATAAATTTTTTAAAATAAGTAAATAAAAAAGAAAGTTTAATAAACTATGGAACTATAATAATTGTAGAAGTACAGAAAACTAAGGAAATAGTGTAGCAAGACCCCATAGTATTGCTCAAACTTTGTAAACTCAATCCATACTGAGAAATACATTTACACTGTAATCCAGTCCCCATGTATCTATAGTAAAATAATGTACAACACAAACTCATGCATAGACATACCCATAGTCATTAAAACTGGAACATTTTCTTGTCCTGAAAATGTGAGACAAACTGATATTTTCTATCCCATTTTTATTTTCCCAGCCTTAACCACAAGATGGATTTTAGGATCCCTGTAATGGATTTTGACCCAAAGACTGAAAAACACAGACCAATGGTATTTTTAAGTCCGCTACATCATTTGCTAAAATGCAAAATTCCTAAGCCCACCTAAAACTACTGAATTAGAATCCATGGAAGATGGGCCCAGATGGACATTTTAGCAGGCTGTCCAGATAATTCTTGGGCATATTACAGTTTGAGAACCCTTGGTATCATTTAATCTCCAATCTAAAGAAGATTAGGAATTATTCAGGCAACAAGCAGGTAGAAAAGTGTTATTGCCAGAAGCCACGGTTGATACAAATAGATACATGTGGGAGAGGGGCAGAATGCATTTAAGGACGCTCAGTGGAACAGGAGTCTAGAGCACTACGGGAAGGCAGTGAGGATGGAGAGGCAGGCATGGCTCATTCTTCAAGTTCCCTCTTCTGTTATGTTAGAAACTACCTCAAGAATAATAAAAAGGGGGGCGCCTGGGTGGCTCAGTGGGTTAAGCCGCTGCCTTCGGCTCAGGTCATGATCTCAGAGTCCTGGGATCGAGTCCCGCATCGGGCTCTCTGCTCAGCAGAGAGCCTGCTTCCCTCTCTCTCTCTGCCTGACTCTCCATCTACTTGTGATTTCTCTCTGTCAAATAAATAAATAAAATCTTTTAAAAAAAAAGAATAATAAAAAGGAAGGACATTTTGACAAATGCTACAGCAAGAATGAACTTGAGGACATCATGCAAGTGAAATGAGCCAGACAAAAACAGTCAAATACGGTACGATTTCACTTATATTAGGTATCTAGGGCAATCTCATTCGCAGAAACAGAAAACAGAATGGGGGTTGCCAGCGCTGGGGGAGGGGAGAAAGAAGTGTTGTTTAAATGGGTACAGAGTTTCAGTTTTACAAGATGAAGTTCTGGCGATTGGCTACACAATAATATGAGTGTATACACCGAACTGTATACTTAACCATGATTAAGATGGGACATGTGTATGCATTTTATCACAGTCTTAAAAAAGGATACACAAGACCAAGAGTCCTGATCCTATTTGATCCTCACTAAGTATCTGACTCCTTTCCCACTGAGACTGAATTCCCCTCCTAGAAGCAAAAGCAACCATTCCCTTTTTGGCAATCAAGATATTAGAATTATCAACCTTTCTTCCTTTTTGTTTTTCGTTTGTTTGTTTCAAAAGCTTGTAAAAACTTTCTACATTGGAAAATGAAAGGAGAGGGAGACTGGAGAAAAGAACTGATTTCAACTTAATCTTGTAATGAAGAGCACGGCCCTGCAACAGTCTTAGTGGAAGAGAGGAAGCTGAAGAAACACTACAGTTTTGGACTGAAGCTCATGAACTATCTCCCGAGGATCACGAATATTGACTTTATCCCTGACAAATATTTTTGTCCATAAAGCTTTTCCTCATGAAGGGAAATTTTGCGTGATGCCTATGTTCACACACATTCTCATTTTGGGGTGCCATGTCTCACTGGTTCCCAAATCCAGCACTGAGTTGCACATCAGAATACTCTGAGCAGCCTTAAAAAATTACAAATCCCTGGCTCCACTCCAAATCTGCCAGAGCAGATCACCCAGTAGTGATCCAGTGACTATGTATTTTTAAAGCTTCTAAAGATATTTTTATGTGTAGTCTATTTGGGGAAAATCACTCAAAGAAAAGACAGTTATGAGAAGCTGCCTGAGCACATGCACTTACCTCTCTCCACCCTCTCAAAAATCTCTTTGAAATGAATGAACATAAAAGTATGAAAATATCCATAGCAGTACTAGAAAACCAGGAAGAGTTCCATCAGCAGACCAGAACACTAAGGAATTTCTGGAAGATATAAAGCAGATGGAATCAGTAAAACCCCAAATTGCTAAAATCCTGAAATGAACAGGGTCATTTACATTGTAAGGGTTGCCAGCAGAACCTCAGAATATTCCCTACATCAGAGGCAGCAAGTGGTGGCAGCAGATGTGGGTCAGTTGTCCGGTAATTAGTGAAGGCTTTGGTAACAGTTTCCCAGCATCTCATTCTCAGAGTAGCTGCCTTGTGAACTGTCCTAAGGTTGAACATGATGAGAGAGGAAAGGCCGTGTTCTGGGTCAATTCTGATGGCCAAAATGAAAGAGAAGCCTCTATTTCCAGAAGGCAAGTTTCTTGTGCAGATCATAAAGGAAAGTCCAACTGGGTTGATAGCCTTCCCTACCCATGTCCTCTCCAGAGATCCTAGACTCAATTTGCATTTATGGTGGATTTTTTTAACCATTGCTGATAAAACAAATCCATCTAGACTCTCATTTGTAAATATGAACTGCCATCCAAAAACCAAAGAAACAAAGAAAAAAAAAAAAAAGAAAGAGCATTTTTGTTTGTTTGGTTTTGTTTGGAGAACAAATACAGGATTAACTCTGAGGGGAAAATGTAAATTCTAGAAGTCAAAGAAAACTTCCTATCATCCGTAAACTAAGAATAAGCCATTAAAAAAAAGATACAAGCAGACTACTTGGAAATTAAGATCATGAGAACAAAGAAAAACAAATCAACCAGACAAAGAGTACCTCAGAAGAAGAGCTGAATAATGGAATGACCATGTCTGAAGAATGAATTAGATATAACAGATCCCCGGGTGATCATCATAAAATATACTTCGGCAGATCCCTCCAGTGTTCTGTGGTCTGGATGAGGGCCCAGGCGGGGAGGGAGGGAAGGAGAGGACCTCACTGCAGTTTCAGAGAGGGCAGACCGAGTGAGCCCACCTTGAGCCTTCTGCCTCAACTCTGCCCAGCCTGTGTCTGCCACCAGGAATGTCCAAGGACACTTTGCTCTACTCAGGTCTACTCTTCTCTTAGTGCTAGGTCTAGGTATGATTTCCTTCTGGGAAGGCTTCCTTTGCTTCCCTTCCTCAGGCTGATTTATATTTTCTGATATGCCCACAGATCACCACAACTAAGTTTAACTCACTGCATAATAATGGTCTATCTGTGTCTCTGCCTTCCTTGACTCTGAGGGCTATTCTAACTTCAGAAGCACTGGTTCTATTCAGACACACAGACATAGATACATGTCATTCATTGTCTTCATCTTGCATGCCTACTGGTGGCAAATGCACTGTTCTAATAGCTGCAGGAGAATACAACAGGGGTTCTGTACACATGACATTAAATCTAGGTACCTTTTTTAACCCATATTGGAATTCTTTGTATTCAGTAGGGTGCCATTGCATTTTGGAACTTTCTGAATTTTGACCAGGTACCTAGTAGTTTATGCAAATGGCCCTCTAAGATTCCAACCATTTGGTCAAAATCTAGGAAGCCCTACTATATAACAGTCAATACATAATTGTCTCCCCGAAATGGATATACAATTAATTGGATGTTTTTGTTGGCTGAATATTATCTGTGAGTTCCCCAGAGGAAGTCCTAAAAGGTATTTTCAGCTTTATGCTGCTGCTTCTACTCTTCTTGACCTCTCTCACTCCTGCGCCACCAAACTGTAAAACCAGACAGCTCTGTTCCACCAGGACTATAGCAGGACATGGGAGTCCAGAAAAGATACTGTAGTTACCACTTCAAATCATCTGATGCCCAGCGTGTTTGTGTCTTGAGTAAAGCCAACAGAAATGTCTTCGAGGCTTGTACTCTCCGACATTTTTCCCCCAGCAGATCAAATCTAATCTATATACCATCTCTCGGACCACAAACATGACAGAAAATGTACTGAGCCTCAAAAGCAGATGAACTAGAATTACTAGAGTAAGGTAAAGGGCTAAGCCTATGTAGAAACACAGAGAAAGCAATCAGTAAGAAAATGAAACTACTAAAATTGTTGACTCACCACTAGCTCAGTTTCTTGGGAAATCATGCTTTTTAAAGAAAGTTATAAGAGAGGGAGGAGGACAGTGAAGCACGTAGCACTGATTAGTTTTAATTGCCCCTACAAAGCAAATATTCCTTAAGGACCGTGTGACAATGATAGAAGGATATATATATATATTTTTAAAGATTTTATTTATTTATCAGAGAGAGAGAGGGAGAGAGCAAGCACAGGCAGACAGAATGGCAGGCAGAGGCAGAGGGAGAAGCAGGCTCCCCGCCGAGTAAGGAGCCTGATGTGGGACTTGATCCCAGGACCCTGGGATCATGACCTGAGCCGAAGGCAGCTGCTTAACCAACTGAGCCACCCAGGTGTCCCTATTTTTTTAAGATTTTATTTGTTTATTTGACAGAGAGAGACAGAGAGGTCACAAGTAGGCAGAGAGGCAGGCAGAGAGAGAGAGAGAAGCAGGCTCCCCACCAAGGAGAGAGCCTGACATGGGGCTCGATCCCAGGACCCTGGGATCATGACCTGGGCCGAAGGCAGAGGCTTAACCCACTGAGCCACCCAGGTGCCCCATAAAAGGATATATTATATATGTGACAGATACAACTTATCTCTGGTAATTTTTCCCTTTAAGGCACAAAAGATCATTGATTTGGGGTATATGAAAATCAGAGGTCCAACTTACAAAGTAGTATATTGAACCTATAGTTTTATTACCAAGTAGCATGGCTTTTCACAGCTCAAAGAAAACCTACCATGGCTGAAATAAAACTAAAAATATTTTTTTAAAAAGTAAGTTAGCAATATTAATCCCATTAATCATATCTTTACTTTTCTGGGTGTGTAAAAGTCCTTCCCAGGTTGGGAAGAAAATTTCCTATATATAAGCAATTCAAACCAACTCCACACAGAGGTAGAGTTCATAAGTTCAAGTATCCTGGGGATGTGGGAACATCATAGCCCTGATATACCCAAACCTGAATGTCTCTTTAAATACACCCCACAATCAAGGCAAGAAGCAAATGTAATGCATTCTACCATAAGCTGGGGGAATCTAAGGGTTTCCAGCACCTTAAACAGCAAATATTGTGAGGATGAGAAACTATCTTCTCAAAATACTCGCTAATGGTCTTTAGGTAGAACTTCCCTAAAAAAAAAAAAAAATTAAATGTCCCTATCACTGTCATTGAAAATAGATCCTACCTCCCAACAAGATGGAAAGACCACTGGAACAGCACTCACCATAAAAGAATATGAAAAGTCTTTTGGAAAACTTCAATATTTTTTTCCACAGAAGAGAAAAGAAAAACAGAGTGAGGGTATTTTCTTTGAAATAATGCTATATGCAAAGTTCACTTTCTGGATTTAGTCTCTAGCTTTTAGAGATAGCACAGAGATATGGAGTTAGCACTTAGATCTGATAGGGGAGGAAAAATATGTGAACAAAAAAATGCAATGCACAAAAACAAAACTGTTTTTTTTTTTAAGATTTATTTATTTATTTTAAGTAAACTCTATGCCCAGTGTGGGAGACCTGAACTCATGAACCTGAGATTGAGAGACACATGCTCTACTGACTGAGCCAGCCAGGTACCCCCAAACTGGTACTTAATTTTCAGAAGCACAGACCTTGAGCTCAGGAAGATACGTGTTCTGAACTCTTTATACTTAAGTTTTTACCTTCTTACAAAAGCTGGTGCAAAGTACAGCCTTGAAGTGAAACTAAAGAACAGAGGGCAGTTACAAAGCATAGCTCAAACTGAGTGGCTGGGGGAAAAGAGGAGAAGGAAAGAGTGAGGGAAGGAGTAGAGGTCCTTTTGCTTCAAAAAGCCTGACTGCCTGTCTCTGTGCTCTAGTTCTGAAATCCTCCACATTGACACTGAATGAGACAGCATCACATTGTAAAGGACGATACGTTTCAGATCTTTGGAAAACAAAATGTATGCATTTATAGACTCTGATACACTGTTTCTTAGCAGCAATAGTTCCAAGTAGGGATAGCAAGTTAGAAATTACGGCCCAATTAGCAAGAGGCTCAGTGACAAACATAGTCTGCTGTATCAAAATTGCTTAGGAGCTACACAGATTGTAGATGATAATTTATGGAAGAAATTCTAATTCAACTGACTGGTGCAGTAAGTGTCAAGCAAAGGACAGCAAAATATATGTTGACATTTCCACAGACTCATTTTGCAAAAGAGCAACCCTAAAGTATAATTAAATAAAAAGCACATGCTATACTAATTTCATCATTTTAGCCTTTGAGTCTTCATCTGCACCAGAGCTTTGTTTTTCCACGAAGAACTTTGTCCTATGGCCCCATCATTTTCAAATTGAAAAGCTTACAGGACAATAAGATTTTCCAAGGTACTCACAAATCCTCCTTTAAAGCACCAGAACCCAAACAGCCAGGTTATTAATAAATGACAAACTGGGAGTTTCCACTTACGTCGAGATATTGTTGAAGCTGAGAAACAGACGTTGGAGGCAGGGCAAATTATCCACATCTCTCTAGAAGGAAACAGAAAGCAAAAATTTATCAGCGGAAAGAAAAAAACTATCATACATGTCTTCTTGTTCAGCTGTTGCAATACATATTTCCTTCTGTTTCCTCCAACCTTGCTAGAGCACTGTTTGCTACCAGACATTGAGCTCCATTCTTCCCCACTGCAGATTAAATGGGAGGGTGGCAGTTCTTCCGCAGAGCGAGCTGCAGCACTCGCAAGGTAAAAAGCACTGAGGAGAACAGGGAGAGATGCTGCTGCTAGCCTCTTTAAGCGTGCTTTTGGGAAAGAAGCCAAAATGCTACTTCAGCATTTCAACTGTAGCACAAATATAGTATGATCAAACATTTGTTAAAAAATCACTTTTAAAAGGATGCTGTTCGAGTGTTTTAAATTTTAAATGTATGCAATTAGCTTTCACAACAGGGCTGAGAATTTCAAAGCAATTTCCCTCACTATTCTCAAACCCTTGGAAACTCACCATCCCGTTATAAATGAACCAATATGCTAACAATTCCCCCATAAAACAAAAAGCAGTTTTGTCAAAAAACAAAAAGGAGCATCACTGAAGGGCAATTTCTAATCTAAGCAAACATCAGACGTTCTTACAATTGGAAATCACCCCTGTCCTGTTCAGGTACAGCATCCCAGAGTAAACCACGGCTGTTTAAATGTAGTTTTATCCTTAGCAAATATTGAGATGTTTTGGCTCAGTTGATCTTTTTAAAGAAAAACACAAGATAAATACAAGCCACTAACTTCATTAAGCGAAAAAAAAAAGACACAGATTTCTTAAAAGTCTGACACATACCAGGGTAACAGAACTTTAAGAAGCTTACTGATTACCTAGTCAAACCCTCATTATGCACATGAGAAGTAAACAGCGGAGGCTGCTGCCAGGCAGGATGGGAGTGGGGTGGAAAGGTGACCCATGATTACATACTGCCCTAGAGGCTGAGACAGGACAAGATTTGTTATCCGGATCTCTGTTAAAATTCTACGTACTAGCGCACGTCTCATATAAAATGTTTTTTTCTCTCTCACTTTTCATTTAAAATTTTTTTTCAAAACTCATTTTAATTTGCTGGATGATGGCCCAGCTAAAATAATTGCTGTTAATATGGAGTTTAAATATTCAGGAAACACTGCTTGCTTGCTTGCTTTTTTATTGTTGTTGCTGTTATTGCTCAGGACTGATTCTTTCTTGAAGCAAAATTAACATACAGTGTTACATTATTTTCAGATGTACAAGAAATGTTTTTCATTTTTAAGGGCAATATCACCATAATTCCTAGTTATAGGAGTTGGAACAATGCTAATGTAAGTACGTATATTTTACATATTATTGTGCCCAATATTTAAACCCAAATCAAAACTTGTTTCACTGTTTTTATAAGTCATTATATTTCTTCCTCCCTCTTTTCCTTCCTCCCTTTTAAAACTACCATTTCCAAGAGCTTAGTGAGAATTAAGACAATTGCATTAAAATGACAGCCAAGCCTTGTGCTTCCAAAAATGCCTCACTTACTGATTTTTGAAAGCTTGCACAGTCATATCTCACTGGTTTTTAAGAGGGCATAGGAGAAATGAATCTGGCTTAAGACATTCTCCCATGGAGCTTCCCTGTGCACCATTTTCCAACACTTTCTTAACCCTGCAGACCCTAAACAGTGTCAAACAAATACAACGGCCAGTGATCAGAACACGGGCTGTGTGTACCCTTCAGTTGGCACTACCATCCTCAGGCCACCCTTGAAAAGCCTATTCCATTAGATCTGAGTAAGAGGTTTTTAGAGTTTTTTAACCATGGCCAAGGAAAAAGTCTGCAGAAAACAGGAAGGCAGCCAAATTCCCCACAGTGGGTGATAAGCTCTATATGTTGGCCAACTTCTTGAATCATCCCTACAGCTTCCTCTGTCTGATACTGCCAGAAATGGCAGGGAAGTGGGGTGGAGGAGTGATGGACCGTGGTAGGTCTCACCTTATTCCAGGGCCCTACTTTCCAAAGAAATAGTGGCTGGCTTCTTATCTGGGCTCTAAACGTATGGGTCATAAGCAAACTGAAAGCCATCTCTGTACTCTCAGGTTTTTTCCCCAAAATTCTTCCTGAAATCCACCTGTGATATTTGTGGGCACAAGCATTGTTTGTTGACATCTGACTGGGAGAAGGTGAGAAGCAGCAACCAGGATCTCCTTTAAATCAAGGCACCTTAAAAAAAACACATTTGCCTCTCTGAGGTCCAGCCTACCACCTTCAGACACCCTACACTCCTTTCAAGACAGGTTTTTGCTATTGGAGTAGAAACTTCATCAGGCTATAATTTGTGAGAAACAGTTTTTTTAAAGTTTATTTGATTAAATTATAATGTTTTGTATTTATCTTCATTCATGAAATAAAATTTTACCAGAAGTCTTTATCAAATTTTCAAAATCATTAGCTGTCACTATTTGATAGAGCTATAAAAACTATTTACAACAGGGACACCTGGGTGGCTCAGTCAGTTAAGTGTCCAACTCTTGATTTTTGGCTCAGGTCATGATCTCAGGGTCATGAGACAGAGCCTCTTGTCAACTACTTACAACAAACTGAAAAACTAAAACTCAGAATTTAACTACATATATCCCTATAACCAGTTAAGTAGATAGCCCTTCCAGAACTTTAAAAAGCAAAATACTCATGATCATTTTTGTTGTTCCAAATTCCATTTCTATAAGAAAATTACAACTATAATCTTGCTAGTGATTTTGAGACATACACTTTAATGAATTTCTAGCATTACAACAGACAAAAAGAAAACATTTATCATATCAATTATCTGTGAGTTATTTACTCACAGATAAGAGAGAAAAGACTCTTTGGGAAAAAAAAAAGACTCATTGAAAGCCACTGGAAGATGACTCCTCTAATATGAGAGAGGAAACCAAAGATGGAGATTCGTAAGATCCAGGAAGAGGATCCACCATTGGAGGGAGTCTAGGAGAAATCCTAGGATGACATCTTATGGTTTAATACCATAGTCCAATATTTGCAATATTTGCAAAGCTCATGTTGCTGTGCTGGGCAATCCTAATCTTTTATATCATAAATTCATGAACTATTTCACGGACAGAGAAGCTGTTGCAAAGAAACAACAATGTTAACATACTTAAGATGAGAAAAAAGAAGATAAAATAAAATATTTACATATAAGGGAATATTTATACTTTGTATTTTATTAATCTGCTCATATTCTCAATTTATATTTAACAAAACAATTCTAAGATTACAATCAAAACATTTTTGAAGATTCAAAACAATTTTATATTTATATTAAAAATATAATCCCTTAAAATTAGACTTAAATGACTACAGATTATTGAGAGGATCATAATTCTTTATTTTACAAAAGAACAGTCACTTGCCATTTGAGAAACATTCTTGTCCTACTCTGCTCAGACACGATTTTCCATATTCTTAAACTTCACAAAAGAACTAAATGATTCAGCAATCTGACCATGTGTAGAACATCTATTACTGAAGCTATTTTTGGAGTAGCTTCCTGCAGAGGAATAAGGAAGAAAGGTGAAGAGATGGAGGCTTTGGCATGCATCAAGTAGGACAAAGAGGGCTAAAAAAAATCACAGCTACTCTCATTTTGTTACCTATTCTGTCATTAATAAAAATAAATACATAAACATATAGAGTAATTATTTTGAGAACTGAAAAGAGATTTATTAAGCACTGAATAAGTTTGAAAAAAAACAAAAAAAATACTCCTTTTTATAAAAAAGATTTAATTCCAAAATAACTACTAGCTATAGCCATCACTTTTGACATAGAAACATATTCTTTGAGAAATTATATGTGCAAGCCATCATATCAACAAGTCCAATCATACATTTACATGCCCATTTAAAAATGTCTATTTTTAGGGCACCTGAGTGGCTCAGATGGTTAAGCATCCAACTCTTGATTTTGGCTCAGGTCATGAACTTCAGGGTCATGAGATCCAGCTCCGCGCTCAGTGGGGAGTCTGCTTGAGATTCTCTCTCTCTCTCTGCCCCTCCCCCCATGTGCATTCTCTTTCTCATTCTCTCAAATAAATTAAAAAAAAAAACTTTAAAGAAATTAAAAAATTAATTAAAGAAATTAAAAAATAAAAAAGTCTATTTTCTGGCTTTGTTACCAAAGGCATATATATATATATTTTTTTTCAATCTGCTCATATTCTCAATTTATATTTAACAAAACAAGCTATTTCTCCAGTCTGATTTTCTTCTACACACAGCCCCATGAGGAAAGAAAGGGGAAACTAAAAATCAGACTAGTAAGCAGGCACTGATACTCTAGCTATGGAGATTTCCAGTCTTTATTATCTAGGAGAGCTAGACTTAACAGATATGAGGAACAAGAGAAAAGACCTCAATTCCATAATCATAGGCCTTTCCTCACTTGAATTTTTAGTTCAAATTTCCTTCACATGCATGATCTAACAAGATTCATCATAAAAAATGATTCCTGGCATTCATGCCCCCAACACTCCTGGCAATACTCTCTGGAAAGACACAAAACTCAACTCAGGGTTTACAGCATTCTGACTATCCCAAGCTACTAACCTATGGGGAAAAAATTAGTATGAGCAAGAGTCAGCAGAAACTTCAGGCAGCAAATGTAGAACTGCTCAAAAATTAAGAAAATATAGTAACTGGATAAAGGCTATGGAAATTATTTAGAGAAATTATTAGAGAAATAAATTATTAGAGAAATTATTAGAGAAATAAAATTATTAGAAAAATAAAAGAAATCTAAACATGAAAAAATATAAGATACTATTAATAAGGAAATCTGGGCATTTATGAAAAAAATAATGTTCAACTTCTAAAAAAAAATTATGGTCATTATTAAAAAGTCAGTAGGTGGACTGAAAAATCATACTAGAAAAAACTGAGGAGACAGCTGGCAGATTGCACTAAAGAAGTAGAAAGAAGCAAAACTATAGCAGAAAGAAAAAGGATAATAGAAATTTTAAGAAAAAAAGGGATAGAACAAGAAGGTCCATACTATATCTAGTAGATGTTTAAGTAGAAAGAGAGAAATGGAAGGAGGCAATATTTGAAAATATAAAGATTCTGTATGTCCCCATAATTAATGAAAATAGGAATCTACTATTCAGGAAAGATAAATATTAGGTATGCTAATAAACTTACTATATTTGATCAAATCTAAGATACCATCTTAAAATTATTTTAAGTAACACCTGGTGTTAACAATAACAATAATAAGATATCACCTAGAATTTTTATTTCATTATTACTCAAAGAGTTCTTTTAGATTTATTTAACCATATTTAAAATCAAGTATCATTCTTATGCATATATAAAAATTAAGTGAAATATATTAATTAAAAAATGAACTCCAAAATATCTCCATTTACCATAAAGTTAGACAGTGTAGTCCTGGCATAATGGTATATACAAAGAGATGAAACAGAAGAGAAGGTCCACAAAAAGACTCATTTGATTATAACTCAATTCCAACAAAAACACCAATTCAATGAGAAAAGAAAGATCCACCAAAAGGTGTGGAGCAAATAGATATCCCTATATAGGAAAAATTAACCAGGATCCCTACCTCACACCATACATAAAATTTAATTAAAGATGGATCAAAGACCCTAAGTGAAAGGTAAAACTTTAAGCCTTTATGAAGAAAACAGAGGAGAACATATTTATGATATTGGGATAGTCAAAGATGCCTTGTTCACAACAAAAAAGGAACTAATGATAAAGGAAAACTAATTGATAAACCATTCTTCACTAAAACGTAAGCTTCTACATAACAAAAACATTATTAAGAAAGCAAAAAAGCATGGGGGTTGAGGGGGTAGGGATAGGGTGGTTAGGTTATGGACACTGGGGAGGGTATGTGCTATGGTGAGTGCTGTGAAATGTGTATGCCTGATGATCCACAGATGTGTACCCTTGGAGCAAATAATACATTCTATGTTAATGAAAATAATTTTTAAAAAAAGCAAAAAAGCAAGCCATGCAGAAAATACACCAATACATAAACCAGACAAAGAACCAGAAGCTAGAATATAGATCTACTACAATTCAATGATAAAAAGATAAAATAATTTTCTCCTGAATTGGCCAAAGACTTGAACTGATACTTCACATGTTGGAATGGCCTAAAAGTACTTGAAAAGATGTTCACCATTCTAGGTATTCATCAATGAACTGCAAATTAAAACCACACTGAGAATCACAGAATCACTAAAATTATTAAGACTGTCAATATCAAATGTTGGCAAGGATATGGAGCAATTAGAACTCCCATTTATTGCTGAAATGTAAAAAGGTATAGTCGCTTTATAAAACTGTTTGGGAGTTTCTAATAAATTTAGACACCCACCTACCTTATGGCTCAGTAGTGATGTATTTACCTGGGAGAAATGTGGGACATGTCCCACATGTCCACCAAAATGAATGTATAAATAAAAGACTACAGGAGTATTCATAACGGCTTTATTTGTTAGGGCTAAATATTGAAATGAAAAAATTCATAGATGCCTATGAACAGAAGAATGAAAACACACGTATTATATTTATATTATATTATTATTTTTTTTTTTTTAAAGATTTTATTTATTCATTTGACAGAGATCACAAGTACATGGAGAGGCAGGCAGAGAGAGAGAGGGAAGCAGGCTCCCAGCTGAGCAGAGCGCCCAATGCGGGACTCGATCCCAGGACCCTGAGATCATGACCTGAGCCGAAGGCAGTGGCTTAACCCACTGAGCCAGCCAGGTGCCCCTATATTATATTATATTTAGAAAATGGATGCAACTCATTTCATTTTTAAAAATTGCTGATACACACCACAAAACAGATGAATCAAACATGTTTAGTACACGGAGTCCATATTTTTTATATATATACTTCATGAAAAGTTCAAAAATTGGCAAAAGTAATCTATGATAATAGAAGTCAGAAACTTCTAGGGTAGGGAAAAGCACTGACTGGAAAGGGGCACAGGAAAACTTTCTGGAGAGAAAGAAATGTTTTCTATCTTGATCTAAGTAGTGGTCAAATAAAAGTACATTTATATAAAAAAAAATCACTCAACTGTACAGTTAAGATTTGTGCAATTTATTGTATCCAAATTATACTTCAATAAAAAGTATGGAGAAAAATTCTTCACATTCGGAATCCAACTTTTTTTTAAATATTTTATTTATTTAAGAGAGAGAGAGAATGAGCAGGGGGGGGGGGCAGAAGGAGAGGGAGAAGCAAACTCCCCACTGAGCAGAGACTCTGATGTGGGGCTCAATCCAAGACCCTGAGATCATGACCTGAGCCCCAGGCAAACGCTTAAGCAACTGAGACACACACACAGGCACACCTACAGTCCAACTTCTGAATCACTATTCAGTGAATAATGTCCATGCTTTTTACCCCATTTTGTCTTTTGTGCCATCAACAACACTGATCATGCTGGATATCCTAAAAGCGTGCTCTACCTTGTCTACAGAATTTTCTTCCAAACTAGTGGCATCTATTTTGTGTATTTTTATATTGTTAAAAGTAAAGAAATACCAGTATTTGTGGTATGAATGTTTGTTTCTCCCCCAAATTCATATATTGAAATCCTGACGCCAAAGGTGAAGGTATTAAGAGGTGGGGCTTTAGTCCTAAGAGGAAAATATATAGCGGTACAAGCCTTTCTCAAGAAACAAGAAAGGTCTCAGGTACACAACCTAACCTTACACCTAAAGGAGCTGGAGAAAGAACAAGAAAGAAACCCTAAACCCAGCAGGAGAAGAGAAATCATAAAGATCAGAGCAGAAATCAATGAAATAGAAACCA